>NC_092114.1:20035323-20335323 GCF_045679555.1 Salvelinus alpinus | reverse complement strand
TGTGGGTTGAATGATGTAACAACACAGAATAAAACAATTAATAAAAGACCCATGATGGTAGTGACTGCCCATTTACTACTTATTAACCATCAATTATTCACATGACTTTAATAAAATATTTCAGTTGGGTATATTACTTAATTTGTTTTGATGACTTCATTATTTAATTCCAAGACATCTTATCTCTATAGAGCTGCTGCTTATGCTGTCTGACAATCACTATTTTAGTAGTTCTTCAAAGTAAATAAGTATTCTTGGGTATGACGCTACAAGCTTGGCGCACCTGTATTTGGAGAGTTTCTCCCATTCTTCTCTCCAGATCCTCTCAAGCTCTGTCAGGTTGGATGGGGAGCGTTGCTGCACAGCTATTTTCAGGTCTCTCCAGGGATGTTCGATCGGTTCAAGTCAGGGCTCTGGCTGGTCCACTCAAGGACATTCAGAGACTTGTCCCAAAGCCACTCGTGCGTTGTCTTGGCTGTGTGCTTAGGGTCATTGTCCTGTTGGAAGGTGAACCTTGGCCCCAGTCTAAGGTCCTGAGCGCTCTGTAGCAGGTTTTCATCAAGGTTCTCTCTACTTTGCTCCGTTCATCTTTCCCCTGATCCTGACTAGTCTCCCAGTCCCTGCCGCTGAAAAACATCCCCACAGCATGATGCTGCCACCACCATGCTTCACCGTAGGGATGGTGCCAGGTTTCCTCCAGACGTGACGCTTGGCATTCAGGCCAAAGAGTTCGATCTTGGTTTCATCAGACCAGAGAATCTTGTTTCTCATGGTTTGAGAGTTTTTAGGTGCCTTTTGGCAAACTCCAAGCAGGCTGTCGTGCCTTCTTTACTGAGGAGTGGCTTCCGTCTGGCCACTCTACCATAAAGGCCTGATTGGTGGAGTGCTGCAGAGTTGGTTGTCCTTCTGGAAGTTTCTCCCATCTCCACAGAGGAACTCTAGAGTGCTGTCAGATTGACCATTGGGTCCTTGGTCATGACTTGGTTTTTGATCTGACATGCACTGTCAACTGTGGGACCTTCTGTAGACAGGTTGTGTGCCTTTTCTAAATCATGTCCAATCAATTGATTTTACCACAGGTGGACTCCAATCAAGTTGTAGAAGCATCTCAAGGATGATCAATGGAAACAGGATGCACCTGAGCTCAATTTCAACTCTCATAGCAAAGAGTCTGAATCCTTTTTCCTTCCTCCTTTTTTAATTTTATTTTATTTTTTTACACATTTGCAAACATTTCTAAAAACCTGTTTTTGCTTTGTCATTATTGGGTATTGTGTGTAGATTGAGGTGTAAAAATAATTTTATACATTTTAGAATAAGGCTGTGATGTAATAAAATGTGGAAAAAGTCAAGGGGTCTGAATACTTTCCGAAGGCACTGTATGTAGCAGGCGTCAAAGGATTATTAGTCGTTTTCTGCGCTCAACTATGTTGAAAATTGGCCTATTGGAAACTACAACGCCCTACTACATCGCACAGTTCAGGCGTGATCTAATTTATCTCTAGAGAAATTGTACAATGTGCGCATTGAGCTCATTAAAAAAAACATATGGAATTAAATTGAACCGATGTTGGTCAAATTATATCACCTCTAGTCAAGAGATTTGAGAGGACTAGATGGAAAGTTTCCACCATTTTCCTTGCACCTATCCAGTTCTTTCCGATGTAGTGCTAGTTCAGTCCACAAGTACCCAGGTAAGGGAATGTCATTGACAGTTTGGACCTGAGCCCTGAAGCTGTTGTGAGCGTGTCGGTGGCCGACCTGCCAGGGGAGAGCAGCATAGAGGCTGGGGCTGGCAGGAAACAATGCTGCTGATTCAGCAGATCCTGCTGCTTACTGCTGCTGAACACCATTGACTTGAGAGAGGCGTTGGGATGGTCAGCGCTGCCGACGAAGCACAGGCATATAGCGCAGGTCAGGAGAAACCCGACACTGCCATCGCACTCACTCACTCACTCACTCACTCACTCACTCACTCACTCACTCACTCACTCACTCACTCACTCACTCACTCACACCACTGAAGGGCAACAGAACTGCAGAGAAGAAAACCGCACAGTGGAACACAGCACAGTGGAGCACCCCTCTAAAATGTGTAGTTTTGGCACACACGTCTTGCAGTACGTCCAACCGGCACCACAACCACAGACTACATGTAACCACGCCAGCCCAGGACCTCCAAATCCGGCTTCTTCACCTGCGGGATCGTTTAAGACCAGTTATCTAGAAAGCTGATGAAACTGTGGGTTTCTACAACTAACTGTGGGTTTCCACAACTTCCACAAATAAGAATTTCTGCACAAACTTTCAAACTGTCTGAGGAAGCTCATCTACATGCTTTTAGCCCTCACCAGGGTCTTGATCTGATTGCAGTTCGGCTTCGTAACCGACTTCAGTGGGCAAATACTCACCTTTGATGGCCACTGACCTGCTGGAGAAATGTGCTCTTCATAGATGAATCCTGGTTTGAACTCTCCCGGGTAGATGGCAGACAGCGTTTGTGGTGTCATGTGAGTGAGCGGTTTGCTGATGTCAATGTTGTGAATAGAGTGCCCCGTGGTGGGTTTTGTTATCGGCAAGCATAAGCTACGGACAACAAACACAATTGCATTTTATCGATGGCAATTTTAATGCACAGAGATACCGTGACGAGATCCTAAGGCCATTGTCGTGCCATTCATTTGACACCATCACCTCATGTTTCAGCACGATAATGCATGGCCCCATATCGCAAGGGTCTGTACTAGAGGTCGACCGATTATGATTTTTCAATGCCGATACCGATTATTGGAGGACAAAAAAAGCCGATACCGATTAATCGGACGATTAAATAAAAAATAAAAATATATATTTATATATATATATCATACACACACACACATTTTTGTAAAAATGACAATTGCAACAATACTGAATGAACAATGAACACTTTTATTTTAACTTAATATAATACATAAATACACACACACGCACACAGCTCTGAAGTGACAATGATACTGAAGAGTCTGCTTAGAAGACAAATACTCTCAACTGTTTGAATAAAAATTGAGTTTTAAGTTACCTGTGATGAATGTTGAAAACAAAAACTTAAATTTCTATATGCAGGAAATCGTATTTTAATAATGGGCATGGTAAGAATTGACAACCAAAGTGCGAGTCATAATTCCCATGACACCTTCTAGTAAAATCTGAAAAGCGGTTCCTTCATTTATTCCATAGGATATTTTTTAGATTCACTTAAAATAAGGTCTGTGTTTCGTGTAGGCTTACATCACCGTGCCAATTTTATAACTGTGTAGATATCCATAGGACAAGGTAACTGATCAATATTGGCTAAATATAAGTGAAGATTTGTAGAGTGGATTTATGAAAATATGTTGACAAACGTTACCTTATCCTAGTGAGATTTTCACGGGTATCAAAACGTCGAGGCGGTTTAAGCCTGCACGAAACACAGACCTTATTTGAAGTAGATCAAGACATTCTCTATGGAAGACATGAACGGTAAAATAACGAAGGAACCCCTTTCAAATTCAGCCGCAAGTTATTACAGGAATTATAACGCGTCGGCTATTTCTCTCTAAACCATATACCTTTGACTAATCCGGAAACTATCACCTCAAACAAAACGTTTATTCCGTTCCGTATTTTATCTAACGGGTGGCATCCATGAGTCTAAATATTCCTGTTACATTGCACAACCTTCAATGTTGTCATAATTACGTAAAATTCTGGCAAATTAGTTCGCAAAGAGCCAGGCGGCCCAAACTGTTGCATATACCCTGACTCTGCGTGCAATGAACGCAAGAGAAATTACACAATTTCACCTGGTTAATATTGCCTGCTAACCTGGATTTCTTTTAGCTAAATATGCAGGTTTAAAAATACATCCTTGTGTATTGATTTTAAGAAAGGCATTGATGTTTATGGTTAAGTACACATTGGAGCAATGACAGTCATTGATTGATTGTTTTTTATAAGATAAGTTTAATGCTAGCTAGCAACTTACCTTAGCTTACTGCATTCGCTAACAGGCAGGCTCCTCGTGGAGTGCAATGTAATCAGGTGTTAGAGCATTGGACTAGTTAACTGTAAGGTTGCAAGATTGGATCCCCCGAGCTGACAAGGTTAAAAATCTGTCGTTCTGCCCCTGAACGAGGCAGAATGTTCCTAGGCCGTCATTGAAAATAAGAATGTGTTCTTAACTGACTTGCCTAGTTAAATAAAGATTAAATAAAGGTGTAAACATTATTTTATTTTTTCGGCAAATCGGCGTCCAAAAACACCGATTTCCGATTGTTATGAAAACTTGAAATCGGCCCCGATTAATCGGCCATTCCGATTAATCGGTCGACCTCTAGTCTGTACAACATTTCTGGAAGCTGAAAATTGATGTCCCAATTCTTCCATGACATCTACGACCGCGTGTTCCTGTTCCCTCCAATATCCAACAACTTCGCACAGTCATTAAAGAGGAGTGGGACAAGATTCCACAGGCCACAATCAACAGCCTGAACAACTCTATGCGAAAGAGTCGGACTGCAGGAGGCAAATAGTGACTGGTTTTCTGATACACGCAACTGCCTTTTTTAATGGTATCTGTGACCAACAGATGTATATCTGTATTCTCAGTCATGTGAAATCCATAGATTAGGGCCTAATGAATGTATTTCAATTGACTGACTTCCTTATATGAACTGTAACTCACTAAAATCTTTGAAATTGTTACATGTTTCCCTCTTTCACTCCCCCTCCTCGTGTGATTTTTGGTCTGCGGCGTTTATATTGAATGTCGTAGGGTCACTCAGAGCCGGATAATTTAGTCACATCTGAGAGAGCAAAGTCCAACTCCTGAGGTAGGTAGTTCAGTCAGCTGAGGGTGGGTGGGTGGGTGGGTGGGTGTAAGCCGGAGACAGCTGGGGTGGTTAGGCTCTACTTATTTATCTCCTAGTTAATTGAAGTGTGTGCTTTCTTAACCCCCACCCCCCACACACACAGCGGAAATTGCACTGTTGCTGTGGTAATTGGCCTGATAGTCAATTGTAATGGTGTTAAGTGAATCATCTAATCATTTCTTATCTGGATACCAGTTGGAGAAAGTGCAGACACGCACGCACGCATGCACGCACACACACACAGATGTCTTCCTCTCCTGCTGCATCCATCACAAAACGCTGGGCCGCCTTGGAGCTGTAAAAATAGACAAACAAAACAGTGTTCCTGGAAGAAGACGTGTCCTTATACTGTTATTTATTCAGACAACGTGTTTCTTTGCTTTGTCACTCAGACCAGAACAGGTACAAGTAAAGGAACAGTCAACTAGACAAGGACATAGAGGGCATTTGGTTTGTCATTGTAGGCTTAGCCTGACTCCACCATAAGATTAAAAATTCCATCATCACCGTTACTTTCACCTGTGCCCTCTGGAGTGCTGGGATTGTTTTGTAGGTGAAGAGGAAGCTGGTTAGGGATTTGCAACAGGACTGTAATCAACCTTGAAATTAAACTGGACACTGGGAGGCCCAACTCATCACAGCCACTTTTAGAGGTCAGTTGCTGTCTAAGCCCGCCACAGCATCAGCCCTGGTTGATTTATCAAGTCCCCTGACTCCATTCTGATTGATTTATCAAGTCCCCTGACTCCATTCTGATTGATTTATCAAGTCCCCTGACTCCATTCTGATTGATTTATCAAGTCCCCTGACTCCATTCTGATTGATTCATCAAGTCCCCTGACTCCATTCTGATTGATTCATCAAGTCCCCTGACTCCATTCTGATTGATTCATCAAGTCCCCTGACTCCATTCTGATTGATTCATCAAGTCCCCTGACTCCATTCTGATTGATTCATCAAGTCCCCTGACTCCATTCTGATTGATTCATCAAGTCCCCTGACTCCATTCTGATTGATTCATCAAGTCCCCTGACTCCATTCTGATTGATTCATCAAGTCCCCTGACTCCATTCTGATTGATTCATCAAGTCCCCTGACTCCATTCTGATTGATTCATCAAGTCCCCTGACTCCATTCTGATTGATTCTTCAAGTCCCCTGACTCCATTCTGATTGATTCCATCTGAAAATAATGGAACGGAATGCTCTTGTTTTTAAAAATGTTCATACTGTCTGTGTTTTGAGCTGCTGGAGGACGTGAGCTCAGCTGTGGTCAATGGCTGAGAGACCGGACTAGTCTTTATGTGGTCATGCTTTTCTCTCCCTCTCCCCCTCTCATCATCATGTCTGACCCACATAGCTGGTTGGCATAGCTGTCGCACTGCTACAGCCTGCCCTACCCTGTCTCTTACCTCCCCCTGTTCCAGCCTCTGGCACTTTGTCTCATAATGTACAGTTGACCAGCATTAATCCAACGGACACACACACCACACCCAGCTATTAGTGTTTCCCTTTTCCCTCGTCGCCTGCCCATTCTTCCCAGGGAAGAAGAGAAAGGGAGGGAGATAGCTGTGTAGACTCTCCAGCACTGCAGGCTCAGACAAGCAGGCCAATATTCACAGCAGAATTCCTGGCATGCCATAGTAACCTGGCGTGTCCCCGTTCTTGGAGCCAGACTCCGGCCTCACGTTACACAATGACTTGTGTGTATATGTATTTTGGTGTTTTAGTGCGGTGGGGAGTTGATATTTGAGGGATTGGAATAGAGCTCTATTTAGGATACTCTGAGCTCCTGGAGTGACACACACACACACACACACACACACACACACACACATCGGGCACTCAGGCCTGTCGTCAGACTTGGGGTCACTAATACCCCACACATGACAGACTGGTCTCTGTTCCACTCCATTGGTGTAAACTTCCATGACCATAGAGTGGAGTTTAGTCCGCTATAATACCCCACACAGTGACATGACAGACCAGGAGCTATAATACCCCACACAGTGACATGACAGACCAGGAGCTGTAATACCCCACACAGTGACATGACAGACCAGGAGCTATAATACCCCACACAGTGACATGACAGACCAGGAGCTGTAATACCCCACACAGTGACATGACAGACCAGGAGCTGTAATACCCCACACAGTGACATGACAGACCAGGAGCTGTAATACCCCACACAGTGACATGACAGACCAGGAGCTATAATACCCCACACAGTGACATGACAGACCAGGAGCTATAATACCCCACACAGTGACATGACAGACCAGGAGCTGTAATATCCCACACAGTGACATGACGGACCAGGAGCTGTAATACCCCACACAGTGACATGACGGACCAGGAGCTGTAATATCCCACACAGTGACATGACAGACCAGGAGCTGTAATACCCCACACAGTG
This sequence comes from Salvelinus alpinus, assembly GCF_045679555.1. Lineage (NCBI taxonomy): Eukaryota > Metazoa > Chordata > Actinopteri > Salmoniformes > Salmonidae > Salvelinus > Salvelinus alpinus. Next base: position 20,328,010 of record NC_092114.1, on the reverse strand, counting down.
ACATGACGGACCAGGAGCTGTAATACCCCACACAGTGACATGACAGACCAGCAGCTGTAATACCCCACACAGTGACATGACAGACCAGGAGCTGTAATACCCCACACAGTGACATGACAGACCAGGAGCTGTAATACCCCACACAGTGACATGACAGACCAGGAGCTGTAATACCCCACACAGTGACATGACAGACCAGGAGCTGTAATACCCCACACAGTGACATGACAGACCAGGAGCTGTAATACCCCACACAGTGACATGACAGACCAGGAGCTGTAATACCCCACACAGTGAGTGACATGACAGACCAGGAGCTATAATACCCCACACAGTGAGTGACATGACGGACCAGGAGCTATAATACCCCACACAGTGACATGACGGACCAGGAGCTATAATAACCCACACAGTGACATGACAGACCAGGAGCTATAATACCCCACATAGTGACATGACAGACCAGGAGCTGTAATACCCCACACAGTGAGTGACATGACGGACCAGGAGCTATAATACCCCACACAGTGACATGACAGACCAGGAGCTATAATACCCCACACAGTGAGTGACATGACAGACCAGGAGCTATAATACCCCACACAGTGACATGACAGACCAGGAGCTGTAATACCCCACACAGTGACATGACAGACCAGGAGCTGTAATACCCCACACAGTGACATGACAGACCAGGAGCTGTAATACCCCACACAGTGACATGACAGACCAGGAGCTGTAATACCCCACACAGTGACATGACAGACCAGGAGCTATAATACCCCACACAGTGACATGACAGACCAGGAGCTGTAATACCCCACACAGTGACATGACAGACCAGGAGCTGTAATACCCCACACAGTGACATGACAGACCAGGAGCTGTAATACCCCACACAGTGACATGACAGACCAGGAGCTGTAATACCCCACACAGTGAGTGACATGACAGACCAGGAGCTATAATACCCCACACAGTGAGTGACATGACAGACCAGGAGCTATAATACCCCACACAGTGAGTGACATGACAGACCAGGAGCTATAATACCCCACACAGTGACATGACGGACCAGGAGCTATAATACCCCACACAGTGACGTGACAGACCAGGAGCTGTAATACCCCACACAGTGACATGACAGACCAGGAGCTGTAATACCCCACACAGTGACATGACGGACCAGGAGCTGTAATACCCCACACAGTGACATGACGGACCAGGAGCTGTAATACCCCACACAGTGACATGACGGACCAGGAGCTGTAATACCCCACACAGTGACATGACAGACCAGGAGCTATAATACCCCACACAGTGACATGACAGACCAGGAGCTATAATACCCCACACAGTGACATGACAGACCAGGAGCTGTAATACCCCACACAGTGACATGACAGACCAGGAGCTATAATACCCCACACAGTGACATGACGGACCAGGAGCTGTAATACCCCACACAGTGACATGACGGACCAGGAGCTGTAATACCCCACACAGTGACATGACAGACCAGGAGCTATAATACCCCACACAGTTACATGACAGACCAGGAGCTGTAATACCCCCAAAGTGACATGACAGACCAGGAGCTGTAATACCCCACACAGTGACATGACGGACCAGGAGCTGTAATACCCCACACAGTGACATGACAGACCAGGAGCTGTAATACCCCACACAGTGACATGACAGACCAGGAGCTGTAATACCCCACACAGTGACATGACAGACCAGGAGCTGTAATACCCCACACAGTGACATGACAGACCAGGAGCTGTAATACCCCACACAGTGACATGACAGACCAGGAGCTGTAATACCCCACACAGTGACATGACGGACCAGGAGCTATAATACCCCACACAGTGACATGACAGACCAGGAGCTGTAATACCCCACACAGTGACATGACAGACCAGGAGCTGTAATACCCCACACAGTGACATGACAGACCAGGAGCTGTAATACCCCACACAGTGACATGACAGACCAGGAGCTGTAATACCCCACACAGTGACATGACAGACCAGGAGCTGTAATACCCCACACAGTGACATGACAGACCAGGAGCTGTAGGCTACTAATGTGATTGAGCCATTCAGCTTCATGCAGCGATCTGTCGTTAGGCACGTCAACACACAGGATTGATGGGCGGCTACAGAAATAGAATCGACCCGCGCTATATTTATAATTCTATGTATTCTAATTGTAAGTTAACCTACAGAGTTCCTAGAGCTCTGGCCAGTGCAGCCTTTGGGTGCCATTGTCAGTCAACTTGTCAGTTTAGTTTGTTCCTGCGGTAGATCGTAGTTTAGTTGGTTCCTGCGGTAGATCGTAGTTTTGTTGGTTCCTGTGGTAGATGTTGTGTTTTTGTCTGATCCTCTCGCCTCTCCCCTGTACAGTGAGCATGTCTGCAGATTCGTTTGGCGCCGGGGGCAGCGATGCCCAGCAGAGCCTACAGTCCTTCTGGCCCCGCGTCATGGAAGAGATCAGGAACCTCACGGTGGTATGTCACGGCCTCCCTCTGATTGAACGCACACACGCGCACACACACAACACACATGGGCTTGCACACACATACAAAGGCACACACATCACACCTCACAAGTGGTTTCCACATGACCTGCCCCTAACACCCCTTGGCTCTGTTTCAGAAGGATTTCCGCGTGCAGGAGTTGCCTCTCGCCCGAATCAAGAAAATCATGAAGCTGGATGAAGATGTGAAGGTAGGAGGCAGGTCCCCGCCTTCTGTGATTGCTCGATGAAGTCTTCATCAACACCCCACTCAGATAACAAAATATAGTATTTTGGAGCTGAGGTGTGGCTACACGGCTGGCTGAAATGAACACAGCATCCATTAGCTCATTGTGTAGGAAACATTTTGACTTGGCACGTTATTTGCAATCGTACCTCCTCCCATGTTGAGTCCCACGTCACATTCTATGTTGATATATACACATTGATCCCATTAGACCATCATCAGCTTATCACCCTGTAGGGCTATTCCTGCTCTGCTCTGAGAGGACAGGCATGGGGAGTGTGTGTGTCCGTATCCGTGTCCAAGTAGGGCTCCTCCCGAGAGAGATAAGCAGTAGCAGCTTAAGTGTGAGAAGGAAGGTCAGCAGATCACTAACATACTGGACATCTAGCAGGAACCCTTCTGCTAGCCATGACCCAGAGTGTGACAGAGAGGGGTGTGATGCTAGCCATGACCCAGAGTGTGACAGAGAGGGGTGTAATGCTAGCCATGACCCAGAGTGTGACAGAGAGGGGTGTAATGCTAGCCATGACCCAGAGTGTGACAGAGAGGGGTGTGATGCTAGCCATGACCCAGAGTGTGACAGAGAGGGGTGTGATGCTAGCCATGACCCAGAGTGTGACAGAGAGGGGTGTGATGCTAGCCATGACCCAGAGTGTGACAGAGAGGGGTGTGATGCTAGCCATGACCCAGAGTGTGACAGAGAGGGTGTGATGCTAGCCATGACCCAGAGTGTGACAGAGAGGCTGTGATGCTAGCCATGACCCAGAGTGTGACAGAGAGGGTGTGATGCTAGCCATGACCCAGAGTGTGACAGAGAGGGTGTGATCAAGAGTGTGACAGAGAGGCTGTGATGCTAGCCATGACCCAGAGTGTGACAGAGAGGGTGTGATGCTAGCCATGACCAAGAGTGTGACGTGATGCTAGCCATGACCCAGAGTGGGACGTGATGCTAGCCATGACCCAGAGTGGGACGTGATGCTAGCCATGACCCAGAGTGGGACGTGATGCTAGCCATGACCCAGAGTAGGACGTGATGCTAGCCATGACCCAGAGTGGGACGTGATGCTAGCCATGACCCAGAGTGGGACGTGATGCTAGCCATGACCCAGAGTGGGACGTGATGCTAGCCATGACCCAGCGTGGGACGTGATGCTAGCCATGACCCAGAGTGGGACGTGATGCTAGCCATGACCCAGAGTGGGACGTGATGCTAGCCATGACCCAGAGTGGGACGTGATGCTAGCCATGACCCAGAGTGGGGCGTGATGCTAGCCATGACCCAGGGTGTGACAGAGAGGGCCGTGATGCTAGCCATGACCCAGATTGGGACGTGTTGCTAGCCATGACCAAGAGTGACGTGATGCTAGCCATGACCCAGAGTGTGACAGAGAGAGGCGTGATGCTAGCCATGACCAAGAGTGTGACGTGATGCTAGCCGTGACCAAGAGTGTGACGTGATGCTAGCCGTGACCAAGAGTGTGACGTGATGCTAGCCGTGACCAAGAGTGTGACGTGATGCTAGCCGTGACCAAGAGTGTGACGTGATGCTAGCCGTGACCAAGAGTGTGACGTGATGCTAGCCATGACCAAGAGTGTGACGTGATGCTAGCCATGACCCAGAGTGTGACAGAGAGGGGTGTGATGCTAGCCATGCCCAAGAGTGTGACGTATGCTAGCCATGACCCAGAGTGTGACGTGATGCTAGCCATGACCAAGAGTGTGACGTGATGCTAGCCATGACCAAGAGTGTGACGTGATGCTAGCCATGACCAAGAGTGTGACGTGATGCTAGCCATGACCAAGAGTGTGACGTGATGCTAGCCATGACCCAGAGTGTGGCAGAGAGGGGCGTGATGCTAGCAATGGCCCAGAGTGTGGCAGAGAGAGCCGTGATGCTAGCCATGACCCAGAGTGTGGCAGAGAGGGTGTGATGCTAGCCATGACCCAGAGTGTGACAGAGAGGGTGTGATGCTAGCCATGACCCAGAGTGTGACAGAGAGGGTGTGATGCTTGCCATGACCCCGAGTGTGACAGAGAGGGTGTGATGCTAGCCATGACCCAGAGTGTGACAGAGAGGCTGTGATGCTTGCCATGACCCCAAGTGTGACAGAGAGGGTGTGATGCTAGCCATGACCCAGAGTGTGACAGAGAGGGTGTGATGCTTGCCATGACCCCGAGTGTGACAGAGAGGGTGTGATGCTAGCCATGACCCAGAGTGTGACAGAGAGGCTGTGATGCTTGCCATGACCCCAAGTGTGACAGAGAGGGTGTGATGCTAGCCATGACCCAGAGTGTGACAGAGAGGGTGTGATGCTTGCCATGACCCCAAGTGTGACAGAGAGGGTGTGATGCTAGCCATGACCCAGGGTGTGACAGAGAGGGTGTGATGCTAGCCATGACCCAGAGTGTGGCAGAGAGGGGTGTGATGCTAGCCATGACCCAGAGTGTGGCAGAGAGGGGTGTGATGCTAGCCATGACCCAGAGTGTGGCAGAGAGGGGTGTGATGCTAGCCATGACCCAGAGTGTGACAGAGAGGGGTGTGATGCTAGCCATGACCCAGAGTGTGGCAGAGAGGGGTGTGATGCTAGCCATGACCCAGCAGCTCCTCAGCCTGCAGCCTGCCTCACCGACCACCTCCCGCCCAGGCCAACTTCTAAATGTCACTCTGTGGAAAGGTTTTCAAAAGGTTAGGTGTCTCCCCTTTAGCAGTAAGGGATACGGGCGGTCTATCTATACAGATCTATACAACCCTATCTAGCTGTGTAGGTTACTGAGTGTGTGAGAGGTAGTAGTAGTTGCAATGTCAGTTTCCTGTTTGTGTGTTCTCTCTGTGTGTATTTGTTTCCTTTGTCTGTATGTGTGTGTTCCCTGTTTCCCCTTAGTTTTAACATGTCATCTCAATGTCTCCATAGATGATCAGTGCAGAGGCCCCGGTGCTGTTTGCCAAGGCAGCTCAGATCTTCATCACAGAGCTCACACTGAGGGCTTGGATCCACACTGAAGACAACAAGAGACGCACCCTACAGGTCAGTCACACCCTCCCTAGTGTGTATAGAGGTCACACACATTCACACAGACAGCACATGCAGACTGCTGGCCCAAGTTTACGTGTAAAGACCTCACGCATGTAGTCTGCTGGTCCAAGTTCACGTGTAGAGACCTCACGCGTGTAGCCTGCTGGCCCAAGTTCACGTGTAAAGACCTCACGTATGTAGTCTGCTGGCCCAAGTTTACGTGTAAAGACCTCACGCATGTAGTCTGCTGGCCCAAGTTCACGTGTAAAGACCTCACATATGTAGTCTGCTGGCCCAAGTTTACGTGTAAAGACCTCACGTATGTAGTCTGCTGGCCCAAGTTCACGTGTAAAGACCTCACGCAGTGTACTGGTCCCAGTGTGTGTGTGTGTGTATAGAGGCCGCACACGGCCATCCCCTGAGGACTTGCTCTGTTAAATTCCTTCTCTCTCAGCGTCGACTGTGAAAGCAGAGCTCGGCTCCCGTGACTCACTTTTACTTCGAATGCCATTTTGCCTGCTCTCTGATCCCAGAGCCAGGGGAATTACATGGATCCTGGTGTGATGAAAGGGATGGCGAGAGTGGGAAAGAGGGAGAGCCAAAGTGAGAGAATGAGTGAGGGAATGGGCAAGAGAGAGGGAGGAGAGACACAAAGTGAAAGATTGTGAGAGAGTGTGTGGGAGAGAAGAGAGAGGAAAGAGAGTGTTGATCAGAGTGGTTTGGAAAGCCAGGGCCAGTCACACCTGGGTGTTAGAGGGTAGACCAGCCAGTCAGTCACACACTGAAACATTAAACAGAGTACCCCACTTCTTTCATCTCCATCTATTCACATACCTGTGTGTGTGTGTGTGTGTGTGTGGGATACTGCTTTGCACAATATCTTGGCAGATTCTGTCCTTCAACATGGCTTCATAACAGTGGGGCTGAATTACAAAGTCAAATCGCACTCCTATAAATTCAGAGTGAAAACGTCATTCGGTTGAGCTTTGTTAACCTCGAAATAGAATGCCAATTTGGCATGTTAATTACATTTCTACACCACAGATGGTGATACGTGTCTGGCGTATGCTCCTAGTCTGTGTGTGTTGTTAATAAGACAGCTCTGCTTTTAATCACACTCCATCTCTCTCTCACACACACTCCGGCTCTCGCCAGAGTTCCATTGTGCTGACAGCACGCCGATTAGGGTCACCATGGTGACACTCATCAATATAACAACTGTGGATGTGACCCGGTGTTACCAGATATTAATCACAGCACTATAAATAGACTGATGGGGGGGACTTAATATCCAATGGAAAAACACACACACACACTCACACACACACTCTCTCTCTCTAGAAGGGTGAGCCCAGTAGGACAGTGATGCTAAGAATACGTCACAACTCCCGATTGTTGTTCATCTGGTGTTTCTTACAGTAGGCCCATTCCTGCTGTTTTTTACATGGTGAATGTTCGGGCTGGGAATTGCCAGGGACCTCACAATACGATATTGTTACGATACTTAGATGCTTCTCACTAGTTAAAAAGAAGATATAGGATGAAAATACAGGAAGTTTTGGTGCAGGTACAGCCGACTAGTGCTAGCTAACGCTACCTAGGCAAAAACAATATCATTCAAAAAATATATTAAAAATATTTAAAAAAAAATATATATATATATACTTTTTACTAATCAATACTTGGAGTCAAAGTATTGATATATCGTCCAAAATAATATTGCGATATGTAACTATCACTAGTGAACGTTGTGTGGTGTGATTGAAGTAGGCTTTTACAGTTCCACTGTGAGCGAGCTCCTTTTAGTATTGTTTACAAAGCTGCAGAATGTTCGGGTTTGACCTAGAAGATTATATAAACTGTCTTTTCTTCAATCGTTTTCAAAAAGGCTATATTTGGAGAGAGCGGCAGAAGTAGAAAGCCGGTTTTATATTTAGTCTAGTTTCTGCACATACTGAATGAGGAGCCTAATGTTCACCCTCAACTCTTATCCTGTGTTTCAGAGGAACGACATTGCCATGGCGATAACAAAGTTCGACCAGTTTGACTTCCTCATCGACATCGTGCCCCGGGATGAGCTCAAGCCCCCTAAACGACAGGTAGTGTGTGAGAGTCCGTCTGCATTTCATTTCAGGACCCCGGCAGGGTGTAGTACCACTACTGGCAGCCTGGAGGCGCTGTAAACATCCTTGACTGGAAGCTGGTGTTCGGTCAGCGAGGGCTTTCAGTCGGATGTTTGCAGCGTCTGGCTGACCCTTACCTCCAACATCCCTCAACAGTACCACCAGTACCCCATAGCTTGTAATCACTATCAACATAATCACCACCGTGTTAACTGATGCCCTCTGCCACATTACAGTTTGATGGTGGTACATGTTTTAGACTAGACAGTGCCTCCCAAGCATTTCTAAGTTGTGACCTACCTAAAATTATGGTATTCTATCAGTAGATCCATAAATCAATATAGTTGACCAGATCTGTGGCCAGGGGTGTAAACATCCTACACTCTCAGCTGTGACATCATCGAGCTGGGAGAGGGGTGTTTACACTTCTGGTGACGGGCGAATTGGCTACCTCCTACGCTACCCCATGGAAGATCAACCAACCAGTAGCTTTTAGGGGACTGTTACCCTGTACTTGTGATGAGGCCTTGCCGTGGCATTGCTCTAACTGATTTTGGGCTGTATATTATGATAACTAGGCACAAAGAGGGTACAGGCTTGTTAATGGTTGATCATGTCCAATGTGTCACTAAATTAGCTTTCCTTTCACACTTTATGATTTAGAACATTCTCAATAATGTATCAAGGCCTTGTTTTTTTTAATGAATAGAAATGATCCCTTTCAGTCTGAAGTGTTCTTGTAAAAAATGTTGTTGATCGTCACAGTGATAATGCATTTACTTTCTGTTCCTATTATTTGTATTTCTTATTGTTGAGAAGGAAGCTGCTAGTAAGTGTTTAGTTTGACGATGTTTACCATGTGTATCCCGTACATAAGACTAATAAAACGTGAAAGTAATGGATCCTCTGGTAGTGTCCCAAATGGCACCCTATAAAGTGCACTTGTTTTGACCAAGGCCTGTAGGGCAGACCCATAGGGCCCTGTTCAGAAGCAGTGCACTACCTAGGTATTATGGTGCCATTTGGGACACAACCTCCATTCAGAATCACATTACTCATCCATCCAGAGCTTATTAGTTATTTATCGGGCCTCTCGCTTATTGTATTACGCTGACAAAATAATTAATGGAGATGTAATGGACTGATATGCTTCTCTTTCTGCCCTTCACTCTGTTATCCTCCTCTCGCTCTCTCTCTGTCTTCCATTCTCACCCTCTCCCCCTGTCTCTCTCTCTTCCTGTGTGTGTGTGTGTACAGGAGGAGGTGCGTCAGTCAGTGGCCCCAGCAGAGCCGGTTCAGTACTACTTCACCCTGGCTCAGCAGCCAGGACAGGTCCAGGTGCAGGGTCAGCAGCAGGGCCAGCAGCAGGGCCAGCAGGCCACAGGACAACAGACTACCACCATCCAGCCTGGACAGATCATTATCGCACAGCCACAGCAAGGACAGGTACGCTGGAGAATAGACACACACACACACTCATACGCGCTGCACACACAACGCACCACACAGACCGCAAATAACCAGTAAGGTACCGCCATACAGCGTAGGCAAAGGCATATTATAAACTGGGTGGTGACAGCCCTGAATGCTGATTGGCTGACAACCATGGTGTATCAGACCGTATACCACGGGTATGACAAAACATGTATTTTTACTGCTCTAATTACGTAACCAGTTTATAATAGCAATAAAGGTACGGGCTGTATCCAGGCACTCCATGTTGTCATGCTTAATATACCACACCCCCTTGGGCCTTGTTGCTTAAGTATAACACACCACACAGCCTGGCAGAACACAAGCTCTCCTAACACACTCAGTCAACAACCCTGTGAAGTCCAGTGTGAATGGGAGAATAACAGCATTAACAGTGGATTTTATTGATATTATCGTTGGCAAGCACAGCCGATCCCCACTCTGGCTTCAACTCTTTCCCACCAGCAGGGATGATTGACCCGTACACACCCAACACACACACACTCCCAGCTATACAAGCAGTGGTCCAGAGCCATTTGTTCTGCACACTTCAGTCACTACCCTCTCCACTGGAGGTCCGTAACACATGAAACAGTAACACACTAGGGCTGCATCTGGTCAAAAGTAGTGCACTATGTAGGGAATAGGGTGCAGCCCTGGTCAAAAGTAGTGCACTATGTAGGGAATAGGGTGCAGGCCTGGTCGAAATTAGTGCACTATGTAGGGAATAGGGTGCCATTTGATACGCAGTCCTAGTGTGTTACTGTTTAATGTGTTACGGACCTACAGTGGAGAGGGGAGTGATTGAAGTGTGCAGATCAAATGGCTCTGGGCCACTGCTTGTATAGCTGGGAGTCCCTGTGAGACTGCTCTCCACCCCTCCACTACTTCTCTCTGAAGAGGAGGAACCCCCACCCCCTCATCCCTAGTCTGTCTTCTTCTCTGGTCCCCCCCACCCCTAGTCTGTCTTCTTTATCTTTTCTCTTTTTTTGTTCTCTCTCGCTCTTTTTTTGAATGTATTTTATTTTTCTCCCCCCATGCTGCCTTAAGTTCATTGAGCTGTCGCGGTTCCACAGTCGGACCAGAACTGTTGCTACTGTTAATATCTGCTGCTGTTAATGTTAATGTTACTGTTAATGCTACTGCTACTACTGTTGCTGCTGCAGTCCACTTAGTCGCAGAGCAGGGAAGGTCACCAAATGACTGGCACCTTAGAAGAGATGACTAGTCCGTGGTGCATCACTATTGGGTAACAGTCAAGAGGCCAGGGGGTTGGAGGAATCAGAAGAACAGGCGGATAAAGTGTCATTTTTAAAAGCGAGAGTTATCTGGAGATTGAGAGCGAGGGAAGAGGGTGAAGAGAGAGAGATCTTAAATCGTGTGTGTCTCCAGACTTGACTGCAAAGATCTTTGTGTCACTAGTCGTCACTGTTGCACCAGTTCTGTCACATGCCCTCTCAGGTCACTAAGTCCCTAATGGACTGATCTGTTGGAAAACCAAACCTCCATTTCCTACTGTAGGATACATCTTTATATTAATATAACTACCATTTCCTACTGAGGATACATCTTTATATTAATATAACTACCATTTCCTACTGAGGATACATCTTTATATTAATATAACTACCATTTCCTACTGTAGGATACATCTTTATATTAATATAACTACCATTTCCTACTGTAGGATACGTCTTTATATTCATTAACTTCACTATACCTGGATTTCACAGCTGCTATTCCTTCATTAATTCTCCACATCACTTCTGCTCTATGCAGCATTTCATTGTGCTCACATGCTCATTGTTGTGTGTGATCTGACGACACCTGTCTACTGTATGTGTGTGTGTTCCTGTGCGCTCTGCATGTGCTCGTAGTCATCTTTGTAAAGCTTCCTCTCTCTCTCTCTCCTCCCTCCTCCCTCCCCTCTTCAGGTGCTGCAGGGGGCCACAATGCAACAGTTACAGCAGGTTCAGGTAGCCCAGTCACAGGGCACACCCATCACGGTAAACACCGCTCCTCAGCCCCCCGTCCCCATCTGAAACCCCCTCCCAGCACAGGGTGAAGTTGCCCCTGGACGCTGATCGATTTTGCATTTCCCCCACTAAATGGTTAGCATTGGGGGAGGGAACGCTGATCCTAGTGGAAATTTCACCCCGGAGGGCACCCCTCCACATTGAATCAGGAAGATTAAGAGGAAGCTTGTGTTTGGCTGCATCACTAGTTCACTGAGCCCCCCCCCCCCCAGAGAGCCCTGCTGACTCTCAGCAGCAGCCGGCTCATTAAAACCGCCGTTAGATTTTTTTGTTGCATATTAGGGATTTTCATCAGATCCGATCAGCCAATCCTGGAGAGACTGGGTTGCCTGACACTACCATATCATCGTCTGTCAGCTTGTAGGATGAGAGGGGGTTTTTCAACCCTGCCTTGTCATCTCTCTCTCTGTGGTCCCATTCTAACTGTAATCTACTTATTAGGCCCAGGTTTTCCAGCCCAATGTCAATCATTACATGGTCACAGTCACCACACTCTCACCAGTTGTTTAAGAATTAACATTCTCCCTCCCCCACCACCAGAGTGCTCCAATGACCATGCAGGTTGGGGACCAGCAGGTCCAGATAGTACAGGCGTCGTCTCAGGGCCAGACCCAGACGGTGCAGTCAGGACAGACCATGCAGGTCATGCAGCAGATCCTCACCAACTCCGCCGAGATCCAGCAGATACCAGTAAGAGAGGGAGGGGGAGGGGAGATTCTGTCCTTGAGTGACCTAAGTGGAAAGTTTAATAATTTCAAATTTTCTAATGAAATAAATACAACACATTTTCTTAAGTTGGCGATCAATCTCCAAACACACTGTAGAGAGCTGGTTGAACCTTCCTCTCCCCCATGTTGACACTAACTAACTAGCTCAACGACCATAATGACGTTTGTGTTGTTTTTCTATGACCTCCCCTGCCTAAAGTGTGTGTTTGTCTCCCCCGTGTGGTGGCTGTGTGCAGGTGCAGCTGAACACTGGCCAGTTGCAGTACATCCGGCTGGCACAGCCCGTCTCTGGCACACAGGTGGTTCAGGGACAGATCCAGACGCTGGGTAACACTCAGCAGGTACAGGTACTGAACAAGAACCTTTTCAATCTATAGTATCGCATCATATGTGTGTGGACACTTCATCTCTGTAATGTAGTCTCTGGTCTGGTATCACTATACTAGTTTATAAAATAACATTAACGTCGTTAATGTAGTAACCAATACAAATATTATACGATTGTGTATTTCTATATTTCTATAATGACTTCTATATTGTCCATTGCCTTCAGTTGCATTTGAACAGAGGTGTAGGTTTTAATAGTGGCTGTGAGAACCACTGTGTGAATGACTGACTCCTCTCTCTCTGGTTTGTTCTCAGATTACACAAACGGAGCAAGGCCAGCAGCAATTCAACCAGTTTACCGACGGACAGGTAAGACGAACATCTCTCACTCCTGTCACACACATGCACACACCCTCCTCTCTCTCACCCTTTCCCTCTGTGTCCTTACAGCAGTTGTATCAGATTCAGCAGGTGACGATGCCGGCGGGACAGGACCTGAGCCAGCCAATGTTCATCCAGTCCACCAACCAGACGGCCGACGGACAGGTCACCACGCAGGTCAGCGGAGACTGAAGCTCCGGAAGCATCCGCCTGACCACCAGACCACCCAACCACTGATCCCACCACCTGCTACCATCCATAAGGGCAACTGGCTCGAACAGCCAAGGGACCTCCTAGGATATGTCCCAAATGGCACCATATTACCTACACACTATATAGGGTGCAATTTGGGATGTGCCCTCACGCTCATTCAATACACTGGTATATGACATGATAATTACAAGGGACTCTCTGACAACAACAGTTCTTTATTCAGTACACTGGGTCAGATACCAAAGGGACTGCCTGACAACTCTCTCTCATTCCCATGTCATATCATCTCTCTCTGCCTCCGTTAGTTCCTCCTGGCACCCACACTCACCTGATACGTTCCCCAGAAAGGCCTCACCTAATGCCCATTCACGACAGCCACACACAGGGTATCCAAATGCTGAATCCTCCAGGACCCAACTTTCCTCCTTTTTAGTGACCAACTCTCTGTACTTCCTCAGTGTCTGTCAACCCTTGCTGTATAATCTGTATGTCTTCTGTCTCTCTGTGAAGTACACCGTATAGGGGTGTCTTATGTTCTGTCTGCATCCCAAATGGCACTGTTCCCTATATAATGTACTGTTTTTGACCACGGCCTATATGGCCCTGATCAAAAGTAGTTCACTATATAGGGAATAGTGCAATTTGGGAGGAATCCTATGGAAGGCTTGGTCCTTGTTTGGTCTACAAGAGAACATGAATCATGCCCTTTTGTTGTAATGTCTTAATGTGTAGACTTTAAAAGAAAAAACTATAAAGCCATACTCTAAGCTAGCGCACAATAATTCATTGTAAATTGTATGAAAGACTCACACCAGCCGTGATGGGTCAATTCATAATTTGTTCTTAGTTCCTCTTTGTTTGGTTCACATTGACGAGACATGCCATCAATGAAAGGGCTTCTAACTGTATGATGGACTTTGTATTTAGTATGTATGACCCGTGTGTGTGTGTGTGTGTGTGTGTGTGTGTCCGTCCAATATTGTGCAGTATCTCTTCCCCATGGCCCAGTGATCATACTCACCTCTTCAGTGGCCCTCTTCCATCCCTCTTTCCTCTTCCCTCCCCCTCTCATCTCTTCATGAATCACCACACTGATCACTATCATGGTTAGGCCTTTCTCTGCCTTATATGCAGTCTCTCTCTCCCCTATCCAGAGAGGTTTTTGGTTCTCCTTCCTTGCTTGTAGAGAAAGCCTAATGTAAAAAAAAAAATACTTCACTGAAGCAAAGACCCCTTTTATAGTCTTTTCTTAATACCAGTTGTAACTTGTCAAGGTTTCTTTTGAAATGACCATCCCTCCCTTTTCCTTCCCTTTCTTATTTAGTAATGATCATTATCATAGCTGTTCTTCTTGTTGTTTTGCATGTAGTTTAAACTGCCAGCATGATATGCAATGATAGGTACACATTTTATTTTTGTTCATTTTTGTAAGCAAACTTTGGGTTTGTGAGGAAAAAAATAATAACCAAATAAAAAAACAATACATGCAATATTTTCTACAGAAAAGTTAACCGTTTTTCACCCAACAGTTTTTGTGGCAAATGTGCATTTGTGTTTAGAGGTGATTGAAATCTATTCATAGCCTATTGATAACTACCATATAGTACAACATAAACCACGTTTCCATCCACAGGTTTTAATGCGAGTAATACCATACAAACAAAAATCAAGACAGCTGTGATGGAAACAGGGTGTTTCGGTACAATTTTATAAATGCAGACAGAATGTATTAGTTTAACATGATGGGATCTTTTTGTGTCGGTAAAATTCATTATGCGACAAATGGCGTTGGAAACGCCTTTATGCACAAATATTGATCTATCATAACTATCATAACGAAGTAAACTTGGAATGTTGGGTGGTCTCACACTAAGACTCAGGAAACTATGTAGTTTATTAGGCTACAGATGAAATAATTACGCCTCATGTCCACCAGATGGATCAAACTCTGCGTTCCGACGGAAGTCATTCATTGTCAATGGAGCAGGCCGCAACACTACATTGGGGATGGCGCACTAGGCTGCGGTGAGTTCGGTGTATCGTATGCATTAAATATTTAATGCTTTTCCGTTCGGTGGTACAAACGGAAGTACACACAGACTCCAACTAGCTAGTTGAAAAGCAAAGCACATGTATGTCAAATACCTAAAATGCGAGCAAAACATACGGAAAAACAAAACATGCATCTGGTTGGTATCTGGCGTTATGCACTTCACAGGGTGGTGAAAGTGCACAGTGATGAGTTTGATGCGCCTTTCCAATAAGTTTCGAGGGTCATATTCTGGTGACATGATGATCGATGGTTGACTGCCGTTGGACAAATACAAATATTATTGCTCTTTAGAGTCGAAAATGCAATGGAAACGCTTTGAACATTAGATATTTATTTTGTACATAAACGAAAGCGAAAAAGTACATTGTGTGCACAACGTCATCACGCACTGATTTTGTTTCTGCAAGAAGTCCGTTTGGTTAAAAGAAAAGTCAGTTTGGTGTAAGCGCCACTGGTGGGAAAATGCGCATATTTTCTAAATGCGGATTTTAGAATATTTGCATGAAAATCGGTCTCCATTTGGATGGAGACCTAGCTGTAGTTATCCTTTAGTGAAGCAATTTATCGGTCGGTATAGACTTGATGGTGATAAATGATGTACAAGTTGTTGAGTACGAATGTCTTGACATATTACTTCAAGATATGGGTCTATGCACTCTATAACTGTATGAATAAAAACGATCCCTCTATGGCCTCCAACATCGACAGACAAACTATCCTGAAACCCACAATGGAAATGGAAATGAGAGCGTCCACGAAACACCTGGAGGCGGGAGCTTGAAGCAGATGCCAAAAATCCGGCATGTGATGGAACGAGATTGAGAAGACAGCCCAGAAGAGTGCGATGGAGAAGAGTCGTAGATGGCCTATGCGCCCCGGGGGAGTGACGTACCTAAGAACGTAAGCAATATGGCCACAAGGGGGCGACTGTGGGTTAAATTATCCATACAATGTCCACCCCTAGAGGACCACACTTCCAACAGTAGAGCAATATACGTACTGTAGGTCCTGTTTTTTTCTTCTCACTTCTCTACTTCTGGAAAGGGCTGTTCGTTGTGAAAGGCCAAGCGGGTAACAATGGAATCACGAGGTAGTTGGCTGGAGACGGCTCAGCACTTTGGAGATCAGCCGTCATTCCTTATCCAACCTAAATCTTAAAAGGAAAATAGGTAATTAGGCTGGGACAGAAATATAGCGAGAGTGATGCCTCATCTACCTCGAGGAATTGGTCACATAAACCGCAATTTGTCAACAGCAATTAATGTTAAAAAATCTCACATTTCCCAATAAGAATGATTTATTATTACTTGGGCCCTGTCTATAATGTGCGAGTAGGGCCAGGAGTTATTCCTGTCTGCAAGACTGACTGGAAAAACTCCTGGTTCTACTTATTGCTAACCTCCCCATGCAGCCCAGTGAGTCTAACATCTACCTAATGAGAAGATTATCCCTATACCTTTAGCTTTGAGTGCTGTCCACATTTAAAACCCGTCTGTCTGATAATAGTGCTTGGTCTTTGGTTGGGTCAGTGAGGGTTTGAGTGCTGGAAACCGTTTGTGTTATGTAACAGGTAAACAGGGATGCTATTCCGGTCCATAAGCCTACTGGTAGATTGGGACCCATTCCCGTTCTAATCGACTTAAATCACTGAACAATAACTGCATTAATGAATAGACTCATGCTCGCCTCCGTCTAATAAGGGGCAATGAGGATTGGGAGACATTTTTGTAGCTTAAGTGGAGCGTGAATAGGATTGTCCAACGGCCTCATCCGCTTAGATCAAGGGAACTTTGGAGAGATGAATTATGACCGACTGCTCTGGCTCCACGTTGGGCTAGGTCCCAAGTGGCACTCTATTCCCTATATAGTGCGCTACTTTTGACCAGAGCCCTATGGGAATAGGGAGCCATTTGGGACGCACATTGTGACCACCACACCAGCTCGTCCCACCAAATTAACCACATCAGACCTTATTAAGACAAGTTGACTTTGAGTTAGATGGATTCTGGTCCATCTTGACCATGTGTTTGATGATCTTTATCTTTGAGGTGTGGGAGATATTGTAAATCTGTGGTTATTCAGGCATCACAGTTACAAGGCAGAAGGTCAGGGGTCAAGCCATGATTAACCAACCAGTGAGATTCATTCTGCATGTAGCATACATTGTGTCTAGTATGGACACAATGTACATACATGATGTACATCAATTGAATAATGTGATAATAGGGAGATTGTATTTAAGGTCTTTAACTGTTAGCAGTGTTTTATGAAGACTACATGGCCTGTTTCGAACTGGACAAAGCTGCAGGGCTCTGGTCAAATCAGGAGCAAAAAGACATGATGCAAGTAACTATCTTATCTCTTTACAATAAAGAAAAAGAAAACGTTGCTAATCTAGTCTTAAAAACAAAGGAAGTAAAATAAGGTTTTACAGTTTGAGCTGTACTGGTCACACACACACAAACACACCCCTAGCTCATGTGTTGTTTGGCCTGACAGGGACATCTGTGGACCGGGGCAGATTTGCTAGGGGAGCGGAGGGCCGCCTGGGGACCGGGGCAGATTTGCTAGGGGAGCGGAGGGCCGCCTGGGGACCGGGGCAGATATGCTAGGGGAGCGGAGGGCCGCCTGGGGACCGGGGCAGATATGCTAGGGGAGCGGAGGGCCGCCTGGGGACCGGGGCAGATATGCTAGGGGAGCGGAGGGCCGCCTGGGGACCGGGGCAGATTTGCTAGGGGAGCTGAGGGCCGCCTGGGGACCGGGGCAGATATGCTAGGGGAGCGGAGGGCCGCCTGGGGACCGGGGCAGATATGCTAGGGGAGCGGAGGGCCGCCTGGGGACCGGGGCAGATATGCTAGGGGAGCGGAGGGCCGCCTGGGGACCGGGGCAGATATGCTAGGGGAGCGGAGGGCCGCCTGGGGAACGGGGCAGATATGCTAGGGGAGCGGAGGGCCGCCTGGGGACCGGGGCAGATATGCTAGGGGAGCGGAGGGCCGCCTGGGGACCGGGGCAGATATGCTAGGGGAGCGGAGGGCCGCCTGGGGACCGGGGCAGATATGCTAGGGGAGCGGAGGGCCACCTAGGGGGCGGGGGCAGCAGCAGCAAGGTACAAAAGCTATTTCCCCGGGTAATGAATGTGCTGGTGGTGGGTGAGGCCTCCACCCATTCGACTGTGTTCTCGCGATTCAGACAGACTGACCGTTAAGTTAGTTGTTTAAACTATTTTAAAGCATTTTTAGTTAATGTTTCAATAGTGTAGTACAACAGTGTTTTCTGTTAATGTTACAATAGTGTGTCTGGTATTTAGTATGTCTACATGAATCTTAGTGGGTTTAGAAGAAATGTCATCCCCAGTTCAGACGTAGGCTAAATGATAGCAGCATCTCTCCAAAGACTACTACCAAGCCTATCATAACATTAAGCAACAAACAACAACACACTGTATCAACAAATGGAAATGTGTTTTTCCCCCTAATTTTTTCTCTGATGTTTTCCATTAAGTGAAATCTGGGGAAAAGAGGAAACGCGTGCAGATTAACGGAAGGAGAAAAAAAGAAAGATTAAATGAAGCCAAACAATGTGGTCTGGGAAAGCCATTAAGTGGTGTAACGCGTATGTAAAGCTCCAAGTTATTCAGCGGATATAAAAGGTTGTTGAGGTCCGTCGGAGCGAGAGCGAGCAGCAGAGTTCTACACTATGTGCTGCTGATGTGGGGGGATTTTTAAGTTCCCATAAATTCCCAGTACGGCTGTCTACTCCTAGAGCTCAGCTAGGCTCTGTGGGGCGTGAGTGAATGCCGGTTCGAGAGCAGAGCGTTATGCAATGGAGGAGAGCGGGGTGTGAGA
Source organism: Salvelinus alpinus (assembly GCF_045679555.1). NCBI lineage: Eukaryota > Metazoa > Chordata > Actinopteri > Salmoniformes > Salmonidae > Salvelinus > Salvelinus alpinus. The sequence continues at coordinate 20,309,047 of NC_092114.1, read as the reverse complement.
GCACAACTGTGCCAGCCCGACGTCTGTCCTCTTCAACCCCTTACATGGAGCGGCAGGTAGCCTAGTGGTTAGAGCGTTGGACTAGTAACCGAAAGGTTGCTAGATCAAATCCCCGAGCTGACAAGGTAAACATTTGTCATTCTGCCCCTGAACAAGGCAGTTAACCCACTGTTCCTAGGCTGTCATTGTAAATAAGATTTTGTTCTTAACTGACTTGCCTAGTTATATAAAGGTTAAAAAAATAAATGACATGGTCTGTCCCCTTTGACCCCTTACATTACATAGTGCCACCTGTCCCCTTTGACACATTACATGGTGTCACCTGTCCCCTTTGACACCTTACATTACATGGTGTCACCTGTTCCCTTTGACCCCTTACATTACAAGGTGTCACCTATCCCCTTTGACCCCTTACATTACATGGTGTCACCTTTCCCCTTTGACACCTTACATTACATGGTGTCACCTGTTCCCTTTGACCCCTTACATTACAAGGTGTCACCTATCCCCTTTGACCCCTTACCTTACATGGTGTCACCTGTCCCCTTTGACACCTTACATTACATGGTGTCACCTGTTCCCTTTGACCCCTTACATTACAAGGTGTCACCTGTCCCCTTTGACACCTTACATTACATGGTGTCACCTGTCCCCTTTGACACCTTACCTTACATGGTGTCACCTGTCCCCTTTGACACCTTACCTTACATGGTGTCACCTATCCCCTTTGACACCTTACATTACATGGTGTCACCTGTCCCCTTTGACACCTTACCTTACATGGTGTCACCTGTCCCCTTTGACACCTTACCTTACATGGTGTCACCTGTCCCCTTTTACACCTTACCTTACATGGTGTCACCTATCCCCTTTGACACCTTACATTACATGGTGTCACCTGTCCCCTTTGACACCTTACCTTACATGGTGTCACCTTTCCCCTTTGACACCTTACCTTACATGGTGTCACCTGTCCCCTTTGACACCTTACCTTACATGGTGTCACCTGTCCCCTTTGACACCTTACCTTACATGGTGTCACCTGTCCCCTTTGACACCTTACATTACATGGTGTCACCTGTCCCCTTTGACACCTTACCTTACATGGTGTCACCTGTCCCCTTTGACACCTTACATTACATGGTGTCACCTGTCCCCTTTGACACCTTACCTTACATGGTGTCACCTTTCCCCTTTGACACCTTACCTTACATGGTGTCACCTGTCCCCTTTGACACCTTACCTTACATGGTGTCACCTGTCCCCTTTGACACCTTACCTTACATGGTGTCACCTGTCCCCTTTGACACCTTACCTTACATGGTGTCACCTGTCCCCTTTGACACCTTACCTTACATGGTGTCACCTGTCCCCTTTGACACCTTACCTTACATGGTGTCACCTGTCCCCTTTGACACCTTACATTACATGGTGTCACCTGTCCCCTTTGACACCTTACCTTACATGGTGTCACCTTTCCCCTTTGACACCTTACCTTACATGGTGTCACCTGTCCCCTTTGACACCTTACATTACATGGTGTCACCTGTCCCCTTTGACACCTTACCTTACATGGTGTCACCTGTCCCCTTTGACACCTTACCTTACATAGTGCCACCTGTCCCCTTTGACACATTACATGGTGTCACCTGTCCCCTTTGACACCTTACCTTACATGGTGTCACCTGTCCCCTTTGACACCTTACCTTACATAGTGCCACCTGTCCCCTTTGACACATTACATGGTGTCACCTTTCCCCTTTGACCCCTTACATTACATGGTGTCACCTGTCCCCTTTGACACCTTACCTTACATGGTGTAACCCAAAGTTATTCCAACCTGCTCAAGACGAGGACAATGAGTGTTTATGATTGTGTGGGCTTATGTAATACCCCAGTGGATAGGTGTGTGTGTGTGTGGCGGCTTCTCAAGTGTACAGTATTGGAGTGTGAGAGAGAGTCTGTGTGTTTGCATGCACGTCTGTGTGTTAGTGAACAGCTAATGACACATTTGTGCTGTGACCTTGCTCAGCTGTTCTGTTGTCAGAAGCCCATGCAGCCAGACCCGGTCCTTTCCAATTCTGTCCTGTCTGCATATTAATTAAGAGAGCTGGGTGAAGATGGTGCTGGGTAGTGGACGGATTAGTGTAGGGGGTGGTGGAGATAGTGGAGGGGGTGGCAGAGGGAGCGGGACGATTGGTGGAGGGTCCGTCGGTTGCTTTTCCGCTGTTAAACTTTGATGTTAATCCCCTGGTGCAGGCCCAGATCAGCCCTGTCTATCGTTGCCTCGCTCGACTCAACTTCAGGAGTCACCGCCTAACCCCCTGGAGAATCACAGAAAGGCTGCTGAGAGGGAGAGGGAGAGGGGGGACTGCGGGAGGAATGTTTTGATGATGCCTTCTCCACTATGACTAAGGTATGGTGGTATCCCCACATGTTGAATGTTATAGAGCCTCCTCCAGAGAGCCTCTGCACGCTCAGGGGACATTTGCATGTCTGATTTTATAGTGGCTAAGCTTTCGGTCAAAGCGAACTTAACCAGGGCATTATTTAGCTAGGCACAGGATGGATGGAGTCTAGTGTGAAACGAACCAATGACGACGTCCGAGGATGATGTATAGCTTGCTATATTTTAGTTGACCTTAATTGTCTGGAAATAAGTGTCCAAGCAACGCACATACTGCATAGCTAGGCTACCTCCCAAATTACACCCTATTGCCTGTACGTTACACTACCTTTGATCAGTGCCCTATTATTGTAAAGCCCTCTGTGTGCATTCTGAAGCAATGTAAAGAGTTAATGCTGAGTGATGCAAAGTTATATAAGCATAGGGTCCTGGGAATAAACTAGAGATTTGTAGCTCCAGCACAGCAGTGGCACCAACATGCATCCCCCTGCTCATTCCTCAACCATGCATGTTCCATAAACTAATGAAAAGAATCAAACAGACCAGGAGTGTGTATATTGTGCACCATTAGGCTACATACCAAAACGGTGACAATGATGAATGCTTGTTTTGTAGGTTACTGAAGCTATACATTCCTTGTTTTCCAGAGTCACAGAAGGTCCAAAGTTATTTGTTCAAGCACGTCTTCTAGCAATTTCATTTCGTTCATGTGAGTTTTTCTGTTCAAATCTGGTATTTTACACTTTAGACCACTGATATATTAATTTATGTGCTTTGGTTTACAGGTTGTCTTGTAAATCACTGTTTTCTCCATCTCTTTGAGTGTACTGCCACTGCAGTAGAGATGGGTTGTATTCACAAGGCACAAAACGGAAGAACACTGACTGAAACAGGGCAGGACTACCTGAACTTGTCCAATAACAAAAGGTTTTTCGTTGCAAAAAGTTTTAATATGGCGCACTAATGAATACAACCCACGGTTGGCTTGCCATCTGTTGATGTCATTAGTGTGATCCGTGATGATGTGGCAAAACAGGACAGGAACCTTACACAAGCATTCTGGAGAGATCCCGTCTAAACAGGTGACCGCCATCACCGCTCTACAGGGCACTGTGTGTCATAGCCACAGAATGTGTGTCATAACCAGAACCACATAACCCCCGGGTGCTCCATGTCAGGACCGTAGAAATAGAATCCCTGGACCATAGAACTAGGATTCCCATTCTATTCCTATTGTCACACTGTGTCATAACCAGAATTCCTCTTCTATTCCTATGTTTTTTTCTGTGATCTATTGTCATGCTATGTCATAATAGTATTCTAATTCCATGGTCAGGCCACTGTCTGTCCCTCACACCTGTCTCTCTTATCTTGTGTCCCCTGCCCAGTACTCCTGGATACAGCTCTCAGATGGTAAACATATGGTCCGTGCTATCAGGGATCCTTGGGATGTCCCTACCCCCCCCCATTGAAGTTGACATTTAAAATGGTTAGGTAAGGATTTGGTAAAGGTTAGGGTAGGGAGGTCGCAAGGATCCCAGATAGCACTGACCATAAACACACAGGCTACATTACATTTTCATTGAGGCTCCCTCTTTAGGCCTACAGTGCCCTTGCCTCATGACAGGAGAAAGTTGAAACAATTGATTTGGTCACCACTGATAACTGAAAGGCATGACAAATGTGTGACAACCAAGTCTATCAATGTGGTGCCCAATAAATAAATAAATATTTATTATAGCTCCAAATACTAACATACCATATAACTGATGTTTGCATCTGTTTTTCTAAAATGAAAAGTTGTCAGCCTCATCAAAAATATGAACGCTTAGCTCAGAGATATTAGACCTGTCTCATGCTACTGAGCTAACATTACACACATCCGAATATCACCGTGCGCATTCTCGCTCCCTCTCTCAGCGTCCATCCCATACAATCCGTGTGTTCAAGATAGCCAGATGCTTTTGGTTTGTGCGTGCGAAGTCTTCGGAAGCGCAACGGCACTGTCCCTCTAGTTTATCTCTGGACCATCTGAGTCTGCTGCGTGTGACCCGAGAGTCCTCTCTGAAATAATAGAAGTTTAGAGTAAAGTTGACTTTGATTTTAGATATCTCACGGACGGTCTTCACCGCTCCTCACCACGAGCGCGCTGGACCAGCGAGACGCACAGGAAAGGAGGTTGGAGTGAGTGTCAGTTCAGTGGGCATGTTGTGCAGCAGCGAACCTCATAGGAAAGAGCAGAGCGATAATGTTCAATCGATAGTTATTTAACCAATTGAATTGTAGTCCTTTAATAAATACGCTTGTCTGCTTTAAGCTTTCAATTGCGGGCTTTAAGTGTCTTCTATATAGGCTAATTTCTAGCAAGATGCGCATGTGAGGACGACTATACTAATTAGCAATAGGGTAGGTTATAAAGTTACCGTTCCCGCGGCCAAAATATAATGTAATCATCACTCGGTTGCACCTCGTGTTCCAAGATTTAACGGCCCTTGGAATTATCGCGTAATACCTTTGACAACTTTGCATTTGAGTTTCAACAATGTTTCTCAAAGGTTACGTTTTTACATACCGTACTTGTCAAAATGCCATGCGAATTTTATTTTATGGCTGTGACTTGATTTTTAGATAACTTAAACTAAATTCAGAGTCCAGACATTTAGAGGGAAGAAATTGACTCGCTGTAATTAGTCTTTAATCCAAGTAATTATCCTATGCAGACAACCTGATTATGGCTTCGAATTCAGTTGGCTAAATCACCAACGTAGATATAGACTCACTGTTAAATAGGGGAATGAAACGGAATTCCGTTGCATTTAATACTTATATAGATATACTTTAACCATGTTAGGCAGCCCATCAAATAACGGTGGCATTAGAATGTTGGTTCTCCCCGCACCTAACGACGATAGACGGGTTGAGTTTGTGGCTCTTACCGCCGTTCATACGGAGAGGAGTGAACCATCGACCCCGGAGCGCCTGCACCCTTCTCACCGTACCGGGCTGCTCGGTACCCCGCTGCCCGGGCGTCTTGGACCCCGGGCGACCACCTCAGCCTCCAGCAAGCGCTACAGAAAGTTTCAGAACTTCTTGTACAACGTACTGGAAAGACCACGGGGATGGGCATTCATCTACCACGCGTTCATGTAAGTAGCCTAATTGTTTTTCAATACAATGTTGTAGGACCTAGTCATCTCATTTGCGCACGCGGATTTACACTTTCAATAGCTGAATTTGTATATTTACTTTGCCGTATCATTTTTTTTACATTGTAGTTGACTTATATTTACATCGAAACAATTAATTGTATATTGTCATGACTTCCTGAATAATGCACCTGCCACGCTTTCCTTCGAGTCATTCCTAATTCATCAGGTGGTGACAGTGGAGTTGCTTTGTTGGCAATTAGCTCACACGTTCGCAATAAATCACAACATGGGACCTCACTCAATTTCCGCTGTCTTAACTTAATGAAATCACCGTTAGAACGGCTTTATAATTTAATTTCTCCAAAACCGGCGTTGTTAATTGGAAATAATTTGTAGGCCTACTGCTTGCCAAATTTAACATCATTGATACTTGTAGAGGCATTTGTTTTGTACGTCAACAATACATTTCAGATCATATAATTACCACTTTTTGCTGATTTGTTAGTTGACTAAATATGTTGTTTAGTGGTCGATTATGGCCAGTGTGCAATGGAATCCCTTGAAGAAAACGACACCATCCCTTCCAGGAGTAGTCATATTGGAGGTCCTACCCTCTTTTAGAACCCGAGAGTGGAAGACTTACTCTGGTGTCTAACATTGTAGGCTTAGCATTCACGAACAGTCCCATTAGTCAGAATGTTGCATTTTTATTTTTAACTTGACTTGTTGTCCGCTGATTTTTGTCCTTATATTAACCCGACTTTCAGTACGCTGGTCTGTGTATTTGCGGTTTTATATATTCAATACTGAAGCAAATTTGACCATGACAAATAATGGCTGAGTTTAACCCAACCACAGACCGAACATTGTCCCACATAATCAGATGGCAAATTTCACAAACACTTTCAGTTGATTGCAGGAAACGTGCTGTTACATTCGGCTGTTGTTTACATATTATGCATCACGTGCGATGCGTTAGGAGATTGAAAATACAAACGACTGAACCTACCTGCTCCGCAAAAAGTCGGGAAAACTACCCTTTCCTGTGGATATTTCATCTCCATTTCCTACCATCAAAAGGACCAACAGCGCGGACAACCGGTTAAGTAAGTGTAAATATAATTGTATTAAACATTCTGGCTTGTAGTCTCTTGCATCTTTTTTAGGGTGTCTTTTTTTTCCAGACTGAATAGCAATGGGGTAACCATGGTAACAGTGGTGTTTAGGTAATTTAGGTCCAATTGTGTAAAGAGAACATTTCCTTTGAACAAGTTTAGTTTACGGCAGCCTTTTAGTGACAGTAAATAAATGCGTAAACGGAATGGAATCACCAAAACGCGAATCAGTTTATTAGAGTTTTTTTTTTTATAACATAAAGGCAAGTAGTGTAGCCTATGGACAACCATAATATTCCTTACCATAATAAACCTCTGCTAACTGTGAGTTACAACTTGGGGAAGATCTTTTCCACTCTTAATGTGATCTGTCATTGCTTCGAGTTCCCTTTGCACAAGTGTATACAATATATACATAGCCCTATCCAATCCAATAACTTATCTCATATAACACTGGGACAGATGAGGTCATCCCCAGCACTCTGAATCCATACAGCTGGGTTGTGTTCACTATGTACGAAACATGGCAACGGTTCAAAACCGAGTGCAACAGGAAGTTAACATCTTAACTTGTCCAACAAGAAATGCTTGTTTTAATTTTCCGTTGCTCAATGTTTTGAAATGTTTTTCCACATTGTGTGCAAATGAACACGACTGTGTTTGTATCCAGAAGCAGAGAGCCAGACCTAAACTCTGGTCTTATCAGAACTACACAGGGCCCGGCACAACACTCCTCTTGGCAACTCATACATAATCTGTGGCTTTTTACTCCACCATAATCAAAGCTCTATTGAGACGCACCACAGCTATGCTGTGACATCCTCTAATCAAAAAGATTTAAGTTGACCACTCAGTTTTAGCTGTATACTTATTTGATGATGTTGTGTAAGGGTTTGGAGTTTGGTGTGATGGGGGCAGAACAACTCACAGAAAACACATTTAATTTAAATTTTTTACAACTGGTAACAAGGACGGGACTCCAGTCCTCCAGTACCCCTAATGGTACACACTTTTGTTGTAGCCCTGGACAAGCACACCTGTTGGGGTTAGTGGAGTTGGGCTGTTGGGGTTAGTGGAGTTGGGCTGTTGGGGTTAGTGGAGTTGGGCTGTTGGGGTTAGTGGAGTTGGGCTGTTGGGGCTAGTGGAGTTGGGGTTAGTGGAGTTGGGCTGTTGGGGTTAGTGGAGTTGGGCTGTTGGGGTTAGTGGAATTGGGCTGTTGGGGTTAGTGGAGTTGGGCTGTTGGGGTTAGTGGAGTTGGGCTGTTGGGGTTAGTGGAGTTGGGCTGTTGGGGTTAGTGGAGTTGGGCTGTTGGGGTTAGTGGAGTTGGGCTGTTGGGGTTAGTGGAGTTGGGCTGTTGGGGTTAGTGGAGTTGGGCTGTTGGGGTTATTGGAGTTGGGCTGTTGGGGTTAGTGGAGTTGGGAAACACTGCGCTACAAGACAGTGTCAGGAGTCAGTGAGAACAGAGAACCCCGCTCCTCGTCCGCTCCTCGTCCGCTCCTCGTCCTCCAGTCAGACAGACAGCCGCTCCTCGTCCTGTCTTGCTCTAGTGTGTGTTAGTTAGAACTCTATGTATCTGATGTATAAGGCTCTCCTCTGACAGGAGTCTCTGGCCAGTCTGACAGAACTCTAATTAAGGGGAAGGAGTGTGTGTCCTCCTCAGTGTCTTGCCCCGTCATCCCTAGTGTCTTACCCTGGGGTTGTTTAGACAAGCCCAGCTGTCTCTGCCAGTGTCACCCTGTGTTTACACCAGAGGGGAAACCCAAGGAGGGCCACAGATACTTATTCTAATGCACTGCTCTTTCCTTATGCTACTGTACACACACACACACACACACACACACACACACACACACACACACACACACACACACACACACACACACACACACACACACACACACACACACGTAGGCCTACATACACAGCAATACACCTTAGTGCAGGCACTCCTCTTGCTGTCCCTCGCTCTCTTGTGGTCTTTCTCTTGCCGTCTCTCTATATGCACTGCTCAAAAAAATAAAGGGAACACTTAAACAACACAATGTAACTCCAAGTCAATCACACTTCTGTGAAATCAAACTGTCCACTTAGGAAGCAACACTGATTGAAAATAAATTTCACATGCTGTTGTGCAAATGGAATAGACAACAGGTGGAAATTATAGGCAATTAGCAAGACACCCCCAATAAAGGAGTGGTTCTGCAGGTGGTGACCACAGACCACTTCTCAGTTTTGTTCCTATGCTTCCTGGCTGATGTTTTGGTCACTTTTGAATGCTGGCGGTGCTTTCACTCTAATGGTAGCATGAGACGGAGTCTACAACCCACACAAGTGGCTCAGGTAGTGCAGCTCATCCAGGATGGCACATCAATGCGAGCTGTGGCAAGAAGGTTTGCTGTGTCTGTCAGCGTAGTGTCCAGAGCATGGAGGCGCTACCAGGAGACAGGCCAGTACATCAGGAGACGTGGAGGAGGCCGTAGGAGGGCAACAACCCAGCAGCAGGACCGCTACCTCCGCCTTTGTGCAAGGAGAAGCACTGCCAAAGCCCTGCAAAATGACCTCCAGCAGGCCACAAATGTGCATGTGTCTGCTCAAACGGTCAGAAACAGACTCCATGAGGGTGGTATGAGGGCCCGACGTCCACAGGTGGGGGTTGTGCTTACAGCCCAACACCGTGCAGGACGTTTGGCATTTGCCAGAGAACACCAAGAGTGGCAAATTCGCCACTGGCGCCCTGTGCTCTTCACAGATGAAAGCAGGTTCACACTGAGCACGTGACAGACGTGACAGAGTCTGGAGATGCCGTGGAGAACGTTCTGCTGCCTGCAACATCCTCCAGCATGACCGGTTTGGCGGTGGGTCAGTCATGGTGTGGGGTGGCATTTCTTTGGGGGGCCGCACAGCCCTCCATGTGCTCGCCAGAGGTAGCCTGACTGCCATTAGGTACCGAGATGAGATCCTCAGACCCCTTGTGAGACCATATGCTGGTGCGGTTGGCCCTGGGTTCCTCCTAATGCAAGACAATGCTAGACCTCATGTGGCTGGAGTGTGTCAGCAGTTCCTGCAAGAGGAAGGCATTGATGCTATGGACCGCCCGTTCCCCAGACCTGAATCCAATTGAGCACATCTGGGACATCATGTCTCGCTCCATCCACCAACGCCACGTTGCACCACAGACTGACCGGTTTGGCGGATGCTTTAGTCCAGGTCTGGGAGGAGATCCCTCAGGAGACCATCCGCCACCTCATCAGGAGCATGCCCAGGCGTTGTAGGGAGGTCATACAGGCACGTGGAGGCCACACACACTACTGAGCCTCATTTTGACTTGTTTTAAGGATATTACATCAAAGTTGGATCAGCCTGTAGTGTGGTTTTCCACTTTAATTTTGAGTGTGACTCCAAATCCAGACCTCCATGGGTTGATAAATTTCATTTCCATTGATCATTTTTGTGTGATTTTGTTGTCAGCGCATTCAACTATGTAAAGAAAAAAGAATTTAATAAGAATATTACATTCATTCAGATCTAGGATGTGTTATTTTAGTGTTCCCTTTATTTTTTTAGCAGTGTATATACACACACACTCGCTGGTTCACACAGCAAGCATCACAACCCTGGCTCTCCCCCCTTTTTAAAGATCATTCCTCGCTGCTACTCAGTCAGTACTGGTGCTATTCCTCTGATATTAGTGGAGCCTATCTCAGAGCTGAGAGAGAGGAAGTTCCTTGTTTCAGATGCCAGGCCCTCCGAGTGTCTCATGGACTGTTCTTACGGACGGGAGAGAGGGGGTTGTCTGCCACTCTCTTGCTCACTCGCTCTCTTCCCAGCGCTGCACTGTCCACAGGCCCTGAATCGCAGCTGAGACTGAAGTCATCCCACTGCCTGCTCATCTCCTGTCATTCTAACACACACACACACACACACACTAATCCACTAGCCTAGGCTGACTTGCTCTACTCATCAACAGTACTCTATATGGCGAGCGTCCCTACAATTGCCTACATGTTTATCTGTGTGTGTGTATGCACTTTGGGTTTGAGTAAGTCTGTTTTCATATGAATTGTATTAGCCGTATCTGCCTACCTGAGCACATCTCCCCCTCAATGTTATTATACCCTGAGGTATGCATTTGTGTGTGATTAATTACAATAGTCACATAGCATGAGAATAACTACAGTATGGCTGTACAGGAATGATGCTGTGCCAGGGAGCCACCACCCAGCAGCATACCACTCTGCATCCCACTGCTCGCCTCTGAAGCTAAGCAGGGTTGGTCCATGGATGGGAGACCAGATGCTGCTGGAAGTGGTGTTGGAGGGCCAGTAGGAGGCACTCTTTCCTCTGGTCTATAATAACATTTCCCAATGCCCCAGGGCAGTGATTGGGAACAGGGTCCTGTATTTCGGCTGGGATGTTAATCAGTCCTGACTCTCCGTGGTCACTGAATATCCCATGGTAGTTATAGTAAGAGTAGGGGTGTTAACCTCAGTGTCCTGTCTAAATTACCAAACTGGCCCCTCATACCATCATGGACACTTCCTCTCCCCAGCTTCCAATTGGCTCATTCAACCCCCCCCCCCCCTCCCCTGTATCTATTCCCCAGGTCATTGCTGTAAATGAGAATGTGTTCTCAGTCAACTTACCTGGTAAGATGAGGGCAAAATAAATACAAAAAAAATAACCAATCAGAATTTAATTGAGCCACACAGTGCTGCATGCATGCTAATATCCCTACATCGTTTAATTAGGCCTTAGCTGTGAAGGTGGGAAAGCAGCTGGTGCAGATGTGTCATTTCTAGAGAGAGTCCCTTTTTGCAGGGTTACATGTATAGGAAAGGAAGTGAAGTAGCCCTCGACTATGTCAGTGTCCTCATGCGCCCACTTCAGGCCCCCCTTCTCTCAAACGCATTTGGGGGAGGGCAAATTGATCGTAGATCTGTGCATATGGGCAACTTCTACCCAAAACCTCTTCCTTGGACACCCCCCTTCAGTCCCTCTCTCAAGCTTCCGCTGAACCAGAGATACAGAGACAGCACCGTTCACAGGGTTCCTCTGGTTTCACCACCTGGTCGCACACACTTGCTCTCTCTCTATTGATATTCCAGACTGGTGACGTTTTGACTAGAGAGCTGGCAGGACTCTGGGTGAGAACTGAAGAGGAGGCTGAACTGAAAGCTATGTGTCCTGTGAGAACCTGGGAGAATATGAAGGGGTCGTTAAGACCGACAATGATGTTGCGTCCAAAATTGTACCCTATTACCTATATAGTGCCCTACTTTTGGGCACTGGTGAAAATATAGGGATTATAGGGTGCCATTTGGGATGTCTGCTGCTCTTCCTGACAACCTGGTCCTAGGAATTCCTGTGCTCACCAACCTGAACTGTTGCTAAGACACGCAGTGAATTCATACACCCGACGAGCATCCGTTTACATGTCGTGGAGACCGTTAAGTACCACATTTTAAAACGGAAGCTCCACTTACTTAAAAGCCTGAACTCTGTCACCCTTCAGCCAACTTCCTTCACCTAGGACATCAGGCCTGGGCTGTCTGGGTTTGTAAGAAGAGAGTGTGATGTGTGTTAGAAGAATAGGGACCTTGGTAAACTGTGTGGTGTCAACCTGTCAGATGCCTGGCATTCAGCTGGATTAGATTCATCCAGCAATCTTCTATCTGACCTATGACTCCTCACCCATTCCCACCCGCCACCCACGCCACATAGACGATCACATGACCACCTCTCCCTACAGGGGTCCCTCAGGATCAGGGGACTTTGTTCGCATCCCAAATGGAACCCTATTCCCTATATAGTGCACTACTTTTGACCAGAGCCCATAGGGCGGACCGATAGGGCTCTGGTCCAAAAAATAGTGCACTAAATGGGGAATAGGGTGCCATTTTGGGACGCTACTACAGTCTAAAAGCCTGCGACTCTGTCAGACTGGACTGTATGTACCAGCCGGTGCCAAGCGAATGCCAGGCCAAAGCCCAGAACGGAGCAGTTTGGCAACAATGTCTTAACCTTTTTAGCTAGGGGAGGGGTGGAGTGGGGGAGTCACACACAGATCCTTGAACACAATGTTCCCGTCCAGTGTGGGATGGGACAGGAAAAGGAAGCGAAAGAGAGAACTGACCAGAGGGAGTGATTGATTCTATGGAGGGAGAGTGAAAATACACCATCTATTATTGATTTCTTTGTGCTATAGGAACAGAAGAGAGAGTAGAGATGGCCTAGGAGCAACAGAACAGAAGGGAGAGTAGAGATGGCCTAGGAGCAACAGAACAGAAGGGAGAGTAGAGATGGCCTAGGAGCAACAGAACAGAAGGGAGAGTAGAGATGGCCTAGGAGCAACAGAACAGAAGGGAGAGTAGAGATGGCCCAGGAGCAACAGAACAGAAGGGAGAGTAGAGATGGCCCAGGAGCTTCAGAAAGGGGTTGACGATTATATGTGTCTAGCTCTAATAGGTTTGAGAGTCCAGGGCCTGTATTCACAAAGCCTCTCAAAGTAGGAGGGTTGATCTAGGATCAGTTTAGCCTTTAAGATCATAATGAATAAGATTATTTGGACCTGAGCTTAGATCAGCACTTCTACTCTGAAACGCTTTGTGGATACAGGCCCAGGTCTCCCCTGTCCATATAATTGTATTCATTAGGATCTGTAATGCAAAACTGATCCTTGATCAGCCATCCTTCTCTCTGAGTCTTTATGAATACAGGCCCAGAGATGGTGAGTGGAGGCTAATTGAGATGCTAACGTGGGTCAGAGACAGACAACAGGTTTTACGAGGTAACCAATGACATGAGCCAGCTGAGGGCAAGGCAAACTGAGCTCTTACCTTTGGCTGTTCAACTTCTTGCCTCATCATGTTAGTGTGCTGTATATCCATCGTAGTTGCATCACTTCTGTTGATTTGTACAAATGTTCTCTCAAATGAACCAAACTGAAAACAACTATAGCCATACACATCTAGTCATTGAATATTTCGTGAATTGCCACAGAAGCACAGACACGCACACAGACAGAGCAATTGTGTGTGTAAGGCACTGCTTTAGTGCTTGCTGTGCTGTGCACCTTTAATAATGCATTGTTTGTGCTTTTAAAGAAATTACACAGCAATCATGAGTCCAATGGGAATATGGACCGTCTGTCTTTCTCTCTGTGTCGGTCCGTCTGTGTGTGTGATAAGTCTTCAATCTCTCCATGATAGCACTGCCTCTTCCGTTAGCTCTTGACTCTGAACAGGAACTGATGAGTATCAGGCCTCTCTGTCACTTCTCAGTAGCCTACCATAACTTATACTACAGAGTCTTTGAACAAAACGTTGAAGATATCTGCTCGCAAGTTCGGATACATGTGAAAGTCCACATAGTGTCTGAATAACAGTTGTGAATTGACTTAAGCCTGTAGGCCTGGGCACTAAACGATGTGGCCTGCCAACTTGTAATCTAGAAATAAGCTGTGCTTGACTTGGGTCTGAACATACCTCAAATTTTCTTGCATTCTGGCACCTAAATATAAACAGTACCGTCACCCAAAATAAAAAGCATCACCTATCAGTCCTCTTCAAGCACTGTAAATACATGTAAGCCAAGTGCTCTTATCCCACACAACCATGCTGATATTGGGGCTTTCTCTCGCTCCATCTCCCCCCGTCTCGGCTTGGTCTGGGTCGGTCTGAGTGTGTGACTACCTACCTGTCCAATGAGTCACGTACGTGTGAGCAGCAGTTTGCTAGCAGCAACAAACCCAAACCCATTTTGTACCACACGGCACGAAAACCACAGTCTTCCTTTCCAAAAATCACAGCGTTAAGTCTGTGGCTGTTTTTGTCAATGCAACTAAATAAAGTCGGCAAGGAGCTTTTTTTGTTTCAACGTTTGCTTGCCTCCCGTCAGGCAGCATATGAATGTTTTTATTGATGACTAAGGAGGTGGCGTCCCAAAAGGCATCCTAATCCCTACGTAGTGCACTACTTTTGACCAGAGCCCTATGGGTGCCATTTTGGGAGAACCGCCACGCAGCACTTTTGAGGGCTTTAACCTGCTCCTGACTGCAGATTAGCTGCTTGTTGTTCATTCCTCTGCTCTTATCAGTTCACCTCAGTCAGCAGTGTAAATTCTGCTCCATTAAGGATCCTCTTTGGATGTTTTTTTCCCTCTCCCTCCATCGTCCATTTTCTTATGTGGGAATATCATCTCTCATTCGCTGAATTTACATGTTTAACTAACTTTCTTGCTCTCTCTCCCCGACACTGTCTTGATTTCCTTGTTTTTTGTACTCTCCCTCGACGGCCATTCTCGTCTTAGTCTCTATGCGTCTGTCAGATACTTGAATTGAGTAAGGAATGAAAGGATGTTTTGAACTGAACTGAGTGACTGGGGGAGGCCAGAAAGTTATGTGTGGTTCAGGACGGTAGAGGTGTTTAGAGAAGCCTGGGTTGAAATACCTGAAACTGGCAGAGTTCTTAGAATGTAAATGGTGTGAGGACAACAAAGCCAAGTCTCCCTCACCCTCCCCCACATCTCTCTTCTCAATTCAAGGGCTATATTGGCATGGGAAACATGTGTTCACATTGCCAAAGCAAGTGAAATAGATCATTAACTGTAAACATTACACTTACTAAAGTTCCAAAAGAATAAAGACATTTCAAATGTCATATTATGCATATATACAGTGTTGTAATAATGTGCAGATAGTTGCAAAAGGGAAAATCAATAAACATAAATATAGGTTGTATTTACGATGGTGTTTGTTCACTGGTTGCCCTTTTCTTGTGGCAATCGGTCACAAATATTGATGCTGTAATTGCACACTGTGGTATTTCACCCAACAGATATGGGAGTGTATCAAAATTGGATTTGTTTTCAAATTTTTGTAGTTCTGTGTGTCGTGTTGTTTGCTATGCCGGATTAAGTGATATGACATGCTATTCTATAAAATCCTTTCTCTGTAATTTAATATTACCTGATTGAGCTAATCATGTAAATGTAATTAACTAGAAAGTCGGGGCACCACGAAATAATATTTATAGAGCAGTTATCTTCCGAATAAACTCTTAAAGACCTAGTAATATTTTTACATCAATAGCAGTCAATATTAATCGTCACCTTATTTCAGTCTCATCTGAAAGTTGTAAATTCTTGGTTATCTTCACGAACCCTGGCTAACAAGTTGAATCAGCGATACAAAATTGGGTTTAATTATTTATTTACTAAATACCTAACTAATCACACAGAATTACATATACACAGAATTAATCATACCTTGATTACAAATTATGTCATAAAGGAAAACGTCCCTAGCGGACGGAACAGATATGACAGCTGGTTACACAAAGAAAAGGGGGCTGGGTTTGAGTGAAAGAGTGGGAAGACTGAAGAACAAAGGGAGAAGCGATGTCTCTATCGGGCTGTAGCCAGCTACTCTATCGTAAATACAGAATCTTATGCATTCTAAATTACCGCCCATTTGGAAAAGGAAAATGCCATAAATATTTACTCTGAGCTGCGCTTCAATAGGTTGGTGGTAGATGGAATGCCGTGTTGCCCAACAGAGTCCTTCGTCCTTTGAAGAGTGTCTCTGGTGGTGAACGGGAAACGTTGTAGTGTCGTCGTTGTGTGGTAGACGGGATACTCTGTCCGTTCTTTCCTAGCCCATGTTTACAACGTCCGCTGCTAACTCAACGGCTAGGAGGTATCACTTCTGTAGTGAATAAGAGTTCAAAGTTCATACCATTCGCAACCAAAGCTCACGCTGAGGTTGGCTTCGTTCTGTAGTTATTATCTGAACCTTTCTGACATCGGATCGTCATCCTAATGTACCCGGAACAGATAGTTATATTGTCGTTAAAGCTTTATATAGGAAGGGAGAGGAGGGCGTGTTTCATAGTTTATAACCAATGTCTCTTCACGTGGGCGGGCCACTGAGTCGGGCCTAATTCACTCATGAAAACCCAATTCTCACATTTTAGAAGCTAAAATCACATTTCACCCCCTTACAAATAATTTCATATTCAAACATTTAAATTGCACAACAATTCCATGTGAATCTGATAACTATAATGTGTAGACCTTCCACTGTACAATTGATGTCCTCCTATCATAGATGAGAATGTCTCAGATGGCAACCGATCTGACATCATATTCATTAAGTACCAACGCACATGTTCAACTGGTAGGATTACCAAAATATGGTTAATTTCCCCCCACCTTCTGATGTTCCCAGAATCTCTATGTTAACCAAGGGATTTTCAATAGTCACATCAGTAGGGTAGCGAGAGGAAAAAGGGGGGGATAGGTATTTATGACTTTCATAAACCTACCCCCAGGCCAGCGTCATGTGTAATGAGGGAAATATGTGTCTCTATGGTCATACATTTGGCAGGAGGTTAGGAAGTGCAGCTCAGTTTCCACGTCATTGTGTGGGCAGTGTGCATATAGCCTGCCTTCTCTTGAGAGCCAGGTCTGCTTTCAGTGGCCTCTCTCAATAGCAAGGCTATGCTCACTGTCTGTACATAGTCAAAGCTTTCCTTAATTTTGGGTCAGTCACAGTGATCAGGTATTCTGCCACAGTGTAACCTCTCTCTCTCTCGCTCTGTAAACCCCTCTCACCCCTCTCGTCCCCTCTCTCGATCTCCCTCTCTAATTCCCCCCCTCTCTAACCCCCCCCCTCTCCAAATCCCCCCATCTCTCTCTGTCGCTCTCCCTCTCTAAACATCTGTCTTCATTAGGCCTCATTATGCCCTGCTGTGAAGGACTGGGACAGGGAGTGTATTCCTAATAGCACCTTATTCTCTATAGTGCACTGCTTTTAACCAGAGCCCTATGGGGACATAGGGAATAGAGTGCCATGTGGAACTCAGCCTGGGAGACTGAAGCAATTCCAGCAGGTCTGCACACTACCCCTTTGATAAAGGAGCACAGTTTGTTATTTTTACATACCACTCGTGTGAAGGAAACACTAATTATGTAGTTGAGTGGCTAATGAGATTAGGGTGAGCGTAACTGGATTGGATCAGGTCTGGTTTGTGTTCCTCTGATCTGAATCGAGGGGGTGTTATTCTACAGGACTCGGAAGGGTTCTGTGGGCTTAACTTCTGAGCTTTTGAAATGTCTGTCTGTCTCATTCTCTCTCATCCCTCTCTCTCTATCGAAGTGTATCACTTCCTCTCTCTTCTCTACCCCCCTTGTCCCCCTCTCCCTGCCTGTCTGTCCAGCCGTGGGTCTCTGTCATGTGCTTGACGTCTCTTTCGATGGCCTGTCAGATATCTGCAGCAACTGTCAAAGCCCCTTTTTGGAGCGGCCAGCACAACCAGCTAGTACAGAGGTGTGACTGGAAGCGAGGGGACAGATGCAGAGAGAGAATAATATTTTGAGAGGGAAGTGAGACTGGGATGGAAACAGAGACGGGTAAATATTTGTGATGGGAAGACACTAGAGAGGGATTGATGTAGAGGAGGACATTGGAATGAAAATAGAGTGAATGGGGGCCTCCCGAGTGGGCACAGTGGTCTAAGGCACTGCAGTGCTAGAGGCGTCACTATAGATCCAGGTTCGATCACCTGGCCGTGATCGGGAGTCCCATAGGGCGGCGCACAATTGGCCCAGCGCCCTCCGGGTTAGGGGAGGGTTTCGCCAGGAGGGCTTTACTTGGCCCATCGCACTCTAGCGACTCCTTGTGGCCGGACACGTGCAGGCTGACCTTGGTAGTCAGGTGAACGGTGTTTCCTCGCGGCTGGCTTTCGGGTTAAGCGGGCGGGTGTTAAGAAGCACGGTTTGGCAGGTCATGTTCGGAGGACGCAGGACTCGATCTTCACCTCCCATGTCCGTTGGGGAGTTGCAGCGATGAGACAAGATGGCAATTGGGGATAGAAAGCGGGTAAAATCAAGGAACATTTTCAATAGAGTGAAGGAAAGATGAGGAATTTCAGGGAGAATGTGAGATTATGGGAGCGAGAAGGAGAGTTAGAAATGCTTGTGGACAGAGAGAAAGAGAGCGGTAGCTGTGCTCAGTCCTCCAGTAGGAGGGGGATTCTGAGGCGGATGGTGAGGTGAGCGGGAGATGCTGTATTTATTTTCCCTTTCAGGGCAGAATTGGTCCCCATGGGAACAAGATGTCTGTCCTAGGGAAGACCTGTAGGGTTTGATTTCCCCCCAATGATGACCGATTCATCTATGCCTCACCACAGATCCCAGGGCTCACTTTCACCCAGGACAGGCCATGTGTGTGTCGAATCATGTAAGCCTGTATGTCTGGTCGTACGTACATACGTGCGTGTGTGTATGTATGTGAGGGGGGGGTGTTGTTTACCTCATGTCTTCTAGGTCATGGGTCAAGGTTGCAGCTTTATTTAGCCTGACTGAATAACAATCATGTTCTTCTTTATCATACACATTTTTAAAGCAGAAATATCAGTATCAGCTCCTCAAACGACCCCCATCTGAGACTCAACGTTAACCCCATCTGAATAGTTTGTCTGGGAAACTCTTACCTGTGAAAATGGTAATAAAGTGCATTCGGAAACTATTCAGACCCCTTGATGTTATGTTACGGCCTTATTCTAAAATTGATTAAATAAAAACTCATCAATCTACACACATACCCCATAATGACAAAACGAGAACAGGTTTTTAGAAATGTTTGCAAATTTATAAAAACAGAAATACCTTATTTACAGAAGTGTTCAGACCCTTGGCTATGAGACTCGAAATTGAGCTCCAGTGCATCCTGTTTCCATTGATTGTCCTTGAGATGTTTTCTAGAACTTGATTGGACATGACTTGGAAATGCACAAACCTGTCTATATAAGGTCCCACAGTTGACCGTGCAAGCCATGAGGTCGAAGGAACTGTCCGTAGAGATCTTTGGAAGGGTACCAAAAAATGTCTGCAGCATTGAAGGTCTCCAAGAACACAGTGGACTCCATCATTCTTAAATGGAAGAAGTTTGGAACCACCAAGACTCTTCCTATACAGTGGGGCAAAAAAGTATTAGGTACACTTCAACTATGACAGACAAAATGAGAAAACAAAATCCAGAAAATCACATTTGTAGGATTTTTAATGAATTTATTTGCAAATTATGGTTGAAAATAAGTATTTGGTCACCTACAAACAAGCAAGATTTCTGGCTCTCACAGACCTGTAACTTCTTCTTTAAGAGGCTCCTCTGTCCTCCACTCGTTACCTGTATTAATGGCACCTGTTTGAACTTGTTATCAGTATAAAAGACACCTGTCCACAACCTCAAACAGTCACACTCCAAACTCCACTATGGCCAAGACCAAAGAGCTGTCAAAGAACACTAGAAACAAAATTGTAGACCTGCACCAGGCTGGGAAGACTGAATCTGCAATAGGTAAGCAGCTTGGTTTGAAGAAATCAACTGTGGGAGCAATTATTAGGAAATGGAAGACATACAAGACCTCAAATCCTGCAGTGCCAGACGTGTCCCCCTGCTTAAGCCAGTACATGTCCAGGCCCGTCTGAAGTTTGCTAGAGAGCATTTGGATGATCCAGAAGAAGATTGGGAGAATGCCATATGGTCAGATGAAACCAAAATATAACTTTTTGGTAAAAACTCAACTCGTTGTGTTTGGAGGACAAAGAATGCTGAGTTGCATCCAAAGAACACCATACCTACTGTGAAGCATGGGGGTGGAAACATCATGCTTTGGGGCTGTTTTTCTGCAAAGGGACCAGGACGACTGATCCGTGTAAAGAAAATAATGAATGGGGCCATGTATCGTGAGATTTTGAGTGAAAACCTCATTCCATCAGCAAGGGCATTGAAGATGAAACGTGGCTGGGTCTTTCAGCATGACAATGATCCCAAACACACTGCCCGGGCAACGGAGTGGCTTTGTAAGAAGCATTTCAAGGTCCTGGAGTGGCCTAGCCAGTCTCCAGATCTCAACCCCATAGAACATCTTTGGAGGGAGTTGAAAGTCTGTGTTGCCCAGCAACAGCCCCAAAACATCACTGCTCTAGAGGAGATCTGCATGGAGGAATGGGCCAAAATACCAGCAACAGTGTGTGAAAACCTTGTGAAGACTTATAGAAAACGTTTGACCTCTGTCATTGCCAACAAAGGTTATATAACAAAGTATTGAGAAACTTTTGTTATTGACCAAATACTTATTTTCCACCATAATTTGCAAATAAATTCATTAAAAATCCTACAATGTGATTTTCTGGAATTTCTTTCCTCATTTTGTCTGTCATAGTTGAAGTGTACCTATGATGAAAATTACAGGCCTCTCTCATCTTTTTAAGTGGGAGAACTTGCACAATTGGTGGCTGACTAAATACTTTTTTGCCCCACTGTAGCTGGCCGCCCGGCCAAACTGAGCAATCGGGGTCAGGGGAGAAGGGCCTTGGTCTGGAAGATGACCAAGAATCCGATGGTCACTCTGATAAAGCTCCAGACTTCTTCTGTGGAGGTGGGAGAACCTTCCAGAAGGACAACCATCTCCGCAGCACTCCACCAATCAGGCCTTTATGGTAGAGTGGCCAGATGGAAGCCACACCTCAGTAAAAGGCACATGACAGCCCGCTTGGAGTGGATGCAAAGAGAGTGCAAAGCTGTCATCAATGCATAGGGTGGCTACTTTAAAGAATCTCAAGTATAAAATATTTTGATATGTTTAACATTTTGTTTTGGTTACTACATGATTCCGTATGTGTTATTTCATAGTTTTGATGTCTTCACAATTATTCTATAATGTAGAAAATAGTAAAAATAAAGCAAAACACTTGAATGAGTAGGTGTGTGTTTATTTATAGATACATACATACTACCTTTCAAAAGTTTGGGGACACTTCACAAGTCCTCAACTGGCAG
Organism: Salvelinus alpinus; assembly: GCF_045679555.1. NCBI lineage: Eukaryota > Metazoa > Chordata > Actinopteri > Salmoniformes > Salmonidae > Salvelinus > Salvelinus alpinus. Next base: position 20,287,534 of record NC_092114.1, on the reverse strand, counting down.
CTTCATTAAACAGTACCCGCAAAACACCAGTCTCAACGTCAACATTGAAGAGGTGACTCCAGGATGCTGGCCATCTAAGCAGAGTTGCAAAGAAAAAGCCATATCTCAGACTGGCCAATAAAAATAAAAGATTAAGATGGGCAAAAGAACACAGACACTGGACAGAGGAACTCTGCCCAGAAGGCCAGCATCCCGGAGTCGCCTCTTCACTGTTGACGTTGAGACTGGTGTTTTGCGGGTACTGTTTAATGAAGCTGCCAGTTGAGGACTTGTGAGGCGTCTGTTTCTCAAACTAGACACACTACTGTACTTGTCCTCTTGCTCAGTTGTGCACCGGGGCCTCCCACTCCTCTTTCTATTCTGGTTAGAGCCAGTTTGCACTGTTCTGTGAAGGGAGTTGTACACAGCGTTGTACGAGATCTTCAGTTTCTTGGCAATTTCTCGCATGGAATAGCCTTCATTTCTCAGAACAAGAATAGACTGACAAGTTTCAGAAGAAAGGTATTTTTGAGCCTGTAATCGAACCCACAAATGCTGATGCTCCAGATACTCAACTAGTTTATAGACGGCCAGTTTTATTGCTTCTTTAATCAGAACAACAGTTTTCAGCTGTGCTAACGTACTTGCAAAAGGGTTTTCTAATGATCAATTAGCCTTTTTAAAATGATAAACTTGGAGTAGCTAACACAACGTGCCATTGGAACACAGGAGTGATGGTTGCTGATAATGGGCCTCTGTACGCCTATATAGATATTCCATAAAAAATCTGCTGTTTCGAGCAACAAAAGTCATTTACAACATTAACGGTGTCTACACTGTATTTTTGATCAATTTGATGTTATTTTAATGGACACAATGTGCTTTTCTTTCAAAAACAAGGACATTTCTAAGTGACCCCAAACTTTTGAAGGGTAGTGTATGTAAACTCAGCAAAAAAAGAAATGTCCCTTTTTCAGGACCCTGTCATTCAAAGATAATTCGTAAAAATCCAAATAACTTCACAGATCTTCATTGTAAAGGGTTTAAACACTGTTTCCCATGCTTGTTCAATGAACCATAAACAATTAATGAACATGCACCTGTGGAACGGTCGTTAAGACACTAACAGCTTACAGACGGTAGGCAATTAAGGTCACAGTTGTGAACAAGTAGGACACTAAAAAGGCCTTTCTACTGACTCTGAAAAAACACCAAAAGAAAGATGCCCAGGGTCCCTGCTCATCTGCGTGAACATGCCTTAGGCATGCTGCAAGGAGGCATGATGACTGCAGATGTGGCCAAGGCAATTAATTGCAATGTCCGTACTGTGAGATGCCTAAGACAGCACTACAGGGAGACAGGACGGACAGCTGGTGGCCCTCGCAGTGGCAGACCATGTGTAACAACACCTGCACAGGATTGGTACATCCGAACATCACACCTGCGGGACAGGTACAGGATGGCAACAACAACTGCCCGAGTTACACCAGGAACACACAATCCCATCAGTGCTCAGACTGTCCACAATAGGCTGAGAGAGGCTGGACTGAGGGATTGTAGGCCTGTTGTAAGGCAGGTCCTCACCAGACAGCACCGGCAACAACGTTGCCTATCGGCACAAACCCACCGTCTCTGGACCAGACAGGACTGGCAAAAAGTGCTCTTCACTGACGAGACCAGGGGTGATGGTCGGATTCGCGTTTATCGTCGAAGGAATGAACGTTCCACCGAGGACTGAACTCTGGAGCGGGATCGATTTGGATGTGGAGGGCCCGTCATGGTCTGGGGCGGTGTGTCACAGCATCATCGGATTGAGGATGCTGTCATTGCAGGCAATCTCAACGCTGTGCGTTACAGGGAAGACGTCCTCCCTCATGTGGTACCCTTCCTGCAGGCTCATCCTGACTTGACCCTCCAGCATGACAATGCCACCACGCACAGATCGAGCAGTACAGTAGAGCTGTTGCTAGAGAATTTAATGTTAATTTGTCTACCATAAGCTGCCGCCAATGTCATTTTACAGACAAATTCTCTGTCCAACCGGCCTCTCAAACGCAGACCACTTGTATTGCGTCGTGTGGGCAAGCGGTTTTCTGATGTCAACGTTGTGAACAGAGTGCCCCGTGGTCATGGTGAGGTTATGTGCAGGCATAAGCTACAGACAACGAACACAATTGCAATTTGAATGCACAAAAATACAGTGACAATATCCTGAGGGCCATTGTAAGGCCCATTTTTAAATGTTTTATTATATATAATGGTATCTGTGACCAACAGATGCATATCTGTATTTCCAGTCGTGAAATCCAAAGATTAGGGCCTGATGAATTCATTTCAATTGACTGATTTGCTCATATGAACTGTAACTCAGTAAAATGTTAGAAATTGTTGCATGCATTTATTTTTGTTGAGTATAATTCAAATACTGAGCTATATTATATGCTCAAATTTAAATATAAAGTTATATTATTTTTTAAATACAATTGCTCAAAGATTTTCTTTAAAAATATTTTACTTGTTATCTCAAAGGTAGGGGTCAAAAAGTTTGACACCCCTGTTTTTCAATACCTTTCAGTACCTCCCCTTACTAGGATAATGGAACTGAGCCTTTTTCTAAAATGTTTTATGAGTTAGAGAACACATTGGGATGGATTTTAGACCATTCCTTCACACAGAATCCTTCCAGATCCTTAAACTGAGTTTATGGACTGCTGTCTTCAATTCAAACCACACGTTTTCAATGGGGTTCAAGTTTGGAAACTGAGATGGCCATTGCAAAATGTTGATGTTGTGTCCAATTCACAATTTCTATTGATGTTGATTTGTCCTTGGGCTTATTGTCTTGCTGGAAGATCCACTTGTAACCAAGTTTCAACCTCCTGGCAGAGGCAACCAGGTTTTTGGCTAAAATGTCCTGGTACTGGGTAAAGTTCATGATGCCGTTGACCTTAACAAGGGCCTCCGGACCAGTGGAAGCAAAGTAGCCCTGTAACATCAAAGGTGCACCACCATATTGTACAGTAGGTATGAGGTACTTTTCTGCTTCTGTTTTCAATGCCAAACCCACCGCTGGTGTGCGTGGCCAAAGAGCTCTATTTCATAACATCTGACCAAAACACTAGTTCCAATCCAAGTGCCAATGCCGTTTAGCAAATTCCAGGCGTTTTACATTTGTTGGACATGAAAGTAGAGTTCTTTGACCTGACCCTTAGATGTACAATGATCCATTTTATGACCATCTTATTAAAACAATTCCATGTTTGCTTAGATCGCAATATCTACTAAGGGCTTAGACCTACAGGGGTTAAGTAAGCGTTACAGTGAACAGTCAAACCTGGCAGGTCCTGGGGTAGGGACAGATGAGTGGAGGGGGACCATTAGGATGGTGGCGTCGAGAGGACTGCCAGAAAAGCTCTACGCACAATGGCAGTCCTACCGGGAAACGCAGTGTTCTGTTGAGGGAGGTTGTGTCCCAAATGGCACCATATTCCCTACATACTGCACAACTATGGGCCCTGGTCAAAATTACTGCACTATATAGGGAATAGGGAGTCATTTGGGACAGAGGGTCTTTTGACGCGTCACCCAGTTAAAAGGTTCAGAGGCAGCGCTGTGCCTGTGAGTGTTAAATCCTGTTTATAGACAAAGAGCTAGAGTGTGTTCTCTGTTTGGTTTGTGGATACTGTCGTCTTCCGTAACTGGTAGTACTGCGTGTGTGAGAGAGCTGGCATGCTGTAACCATCAACACATCTCTCTCCAACACCTCATACTATTACACCAGCACTATTTTGCAACACATTATAGGCCCCTTAATTCTATCTATTTCACATTGTCCCCCCTAAAAAAAATGGTCTGTGTGGAAGCGTCTGTTACATTTTTTGTGTTACTAAAAATTCTGACCTGTTGAAAAAGTGTTTGCGCTTTCAATGGTTCTGACCTGTTCATTTTGGAAACACTGAAACCACTCTAAACGGTTTGTTCCAGTTTTGAGGTTATGAAGTAACTCAAGACCCACACCACTATGACCAGTCAGTCAGTTGACCCCAGCACCACCAGTGTTTCACTAAGAGCAGTGAGAATGCCCTGCAGGCAGCTCTGCAATGGTAACTAGCATAAAATCTGATTTTAAACCTAATCTTAACCACACTGCTAACCTAAAGGAGTCAGCATGTTTCAGATCGGCTGGCGCCAGAACCGAAAAAGTGTGCTCGTATACTCCCTTAAAACACCTTCACTTGTGATTAACATAAATTCACTGAAAACCCCAGTCAGATCACCTGTGATATAAGTCAGTATGAAACATCCATCCATGTCTGGAGATTGCATAGAAACCGGTCACTAGGGGCAACAGTGAGTTTTTTTCTACTGTATTATTGACTGTATGTTTGTTTATTCCATGTGTAACTCTGTGGTTGTTTGAGTCGCACTGCTTTGCTTCATCTTGGCCAGGTTGCAGTTGTAAATGAGAATTTGTTGTCAACTTGCCTACCTGGTTAAATAAAGGTGAAAAAAAAGTAGGTTTCGGTAAGCATCTGCCTCTGATTTCCAAAGGTTCCAAGTTCGAATCCAGCCATAGAAAGTTGTTTTTGAGATTTTAGTTTTAAGCCAAACCCAAACCTTAACCATTTGGAGTTAATGTTAATGCCTAAACTTAACCTTAAACACTTCGGAATTTGATGTTTCCAACAACTTTGAAATTGGACGTTTGAGAAACGTCTAATTCTGACGTGAGACTGTGAGAGCTAGTTGGAAAACTCACAGTTCTCTTTGTCTTACTACATCACACACCTAAACTATAGTCTACTGCAGCCTATCAAAAATAATTTCATATTAGAAATTATCACTTTAATTTAAAAAAATAATCAAATCCTCCTGCTGCAGGATTATTTTAGACCTGTGATGAAACTGGTCAAATTTAAGATCCTACATCTGTAACTCATTTAGTTGCTCTTATAGAAGGTAAACAGTTTTCTAGTCCTGATGGTGACCGGTCACCTATACTGCACACACACACGCTCTCCCCTTGCTTTTGTCTCCCTGTTGCCCCCACGTCAACCACCACTGCACTCATTACATAGTGCTAGCTAGACTAATCTACCCTAATATAGTGACACACACACACACACACACTCCACAGATCCAAGGAAGCCCTTGTTCTTGTTCCTGGGAAGTCCCAGGTCCAAGGACCCTGTCGCTCGCTCTCTCTCTGGCTGTACCCGGCCAGCAGCGTGGTGGAAGGCCTGGCTGCTTAAGCGTTACGACCATTTTAATTTATAACGGCAGCTTCTATAAACATGTGGGGAAACCTCACCATGGAGACTGGACTAAAACAAATGCATAATATAGGCCTGTATTTATAAGGCCTGGTCGGCCTGCCTGCACTAAGCAGGGGCCTTTTCTCTGTGTGTGTGTGTGTGTGTGTGTGTGTTACGCGTGTGTGCATGCATGCATGGCGTTTTATCTCTTCATGCGAGTGTGTTTTTATGTGAATATGTATGTGTTTGTATTATACAGTGTACATGGCTATGGGTACAAGATGACCAATAATTAAATGTAATGTCTGTGTTTTAATGACACAGGCGACTGCCACACATTATATTTTGCCTCCCTGTGAACTGTTATTCTCAGGGTTACTATATTTCTGTTTCGTATTATTGCTCAACTAATTTTCTCAACCCTTCCTCCATTTCTTCTCCTATTTTTCAGTGTCTCAGTTCCTCTCTCTTCGTCTCTTTCTACTTCCCGTCCTTCTACATTTTCTCAACGCCACATTTCTCCGTTATCACTCATTCCTCTTTCCTTCTCCTCTACGCTATTCACCTTTCTTTCACTTTTTCTCCTCCCTCTCTTTCCCCTTTCTCCCTCCTTTTCCACCCCCTGTCTTCCTCTTTGTCTCCGTTCCGCCCTCCCCATCTTCCCTCGCTTTCTCCACCTGATTTCCTGACTCTGCAGGTTTGTCCTTGTTAACAGGCTCTATGATGAGGGCAGGCAGGAGGTAAACACTGCCTAAAGGTCAGCCTCAGCCTGACTGGGCCAAATCCCAAATGGCACCCTATATTGTGCAGTACTTTGGCCCATAGGGCTCTGGTCAGAAGTAGCACACTATACAGGATCAGCCTTTAAATACTGCAAAATCAGCAGCTTCTGTTCCTGTTTCATCACTAAGATTATTATTCTCTCCCTTGTGAAATTAACAGAATTTTATTAATAATATTTTTACAGTCATTGTTTAAGTTTCAAGAAATCATTTTCCCATGGTTCCCATTTTTCCTTTGGTTTATTTTGAAATCATCCGATTTTAAGGATTTCGACCAGTGGAGAATTGATAGGTGGTGTTACAAGTAGTTCAACGTAGTGTTTGCGCATACAGCACATTTGACAGGTGCAGAGGAGATGAAATATTTATATCTGAGAAAGGAACGCACATTAGATGTCTGAAGCTCACTGTGTTGTTTAGAGGGCTGCTCAGTGCTCTGCTGGCCTCCTGGCCCTGAGATTAAAGCCATGTCAGCAGGTGTGTGATGAGACCTTACAGATGATACTTCATCTCTCTTTCTTTTTCTCTCTCACTCTGGGAATCATCCTCTCACTCTGGGAATCATCCTCTCACTCTGGGAATCATCCTCTCACTCTGGCGGGAATCATCCTCTCACTCTGGCAGCAATCATCTTTTCGTCTCTCGGACTTTCTCTCTCTTACCATTTCTCTCTCTCTCTCTCGTGCGTTTCCTTTCCTCACAGCTGCATACTCTATTCCCTCTACTGCTCAATCGATCATTTCGGCCCCGCTTGTCAAAAAATTCCCACATTGTTCCCTCAGTAATGTCCGAGTGAGGGTCCTATGGCCTTTAGTGGAGCTCAGATTAGATGACGATGGGGGGTAGTGTGGAACACCACGTAGGCCTACACCGCAGCCGTGTGATGGAGGACAGCAAGTCGGCAAACCTCTCCCTCAGGACTAAGGCTCAATCACTGTGAACATTGACCTTCAACACTGCACGGGAACAGTGTGAGAAAGGGGAAAAAGAAGGGGGTGTAGAGGGGGGGAAGAGAACGAGAGACAGTGGGGAGAAAGGGAAACTGAGGGAGAGGGACAATGAGAGAGCGAGCGAAAGCAAGACTGAGAAGGGAGGGGTGGACAAGAGATGGAGGGATATCAGAAAGGGATGAATAATTCCGAAGTATTATCCCTCCTCTCCCATTACATTCCCTCTATGGCCTGTCACTTAATTTGTTGCAATGAGGCAGAAAGAGGCATGAAGAGAGGGAGAGAGACAGGCAGACAGCGAGTGACTGAGAGGCCTACAAGTGGCCCACTCTGATCCTGGCAAGGGTTCAATCCCTGTTGAGAGGGAGGAGGGGAGGGGGAGAGGAAAGTGAGGAGAGCAAGGTGGGTAGAGGTTGCACTTTCCAGGACGTATAAGCGATAGTTTTCAGTAAATGTTTAGGTACTGTATGTTCAATCTCCCTGCTTGTCTTTCCATTGGGTTAGCATGCATTGGCAGATTGATGTCATTGACTTCAGGTATGCTGTAGTTTACCCAAAAACGCAATATACAGTACAAGTCATGTATACACGCATGGGGAGTCTTGTTGTCCTTTTGCTTACTACTTGTGAACAAAATTACGTTCTTTCAAAATGTGCTCTTTCACATCCACAGGGGAGTCTATTTTAAGAGATTCCAAACCCAGCGTTCTTCAGTGGACCAGATAGTTAGTTTGCAGGGCAGAAGTTCTGCTACTGGAAGTCCAACTCCTATAGAAGCTAGTGGACCAGAGGTTCAGTCAGTGTGGCCAACCAATGGAAAAATAGTGAGGTTCCGTCCCAAATGGCATCATATTCCCTATTCAGTGCACTACGTTTGACCAGAGCCCTATCAAAAGCAGTGCACTATATAAGGAATAGGGTGCCATTTGAGATGGACCCTCCAAGTCTTCATGTTGGTTGTACTGGCTGTAGTGGAGTCTAAGGACGATGATGTAACCTCTAACACGTGGCTCTGGATTGTGTCTCCATACACACAGGCTGACAGGCAGGCTGGTACCGCAACACAAAAACTCTCAGCTATACACTGTAGTCTTTCATGTCAACCTCAGGCTTCATGTTTGAAGTAATCGGATAAAGACATTAGCCAAGTCGTCTCTGTAATAAGGGAGATAGCAGGGGTTTCTACTGTAGGCTTGTCTGCCTGTCTGAGAGATAGCAGGGGTTTCTACTGTAGGGTTGTCTGCCTGTCTGAGAGATAGCAGGGGTTTCTACTGTAGGGTTGTCTGCCTGTCTGGGAGATGGCAGGGGTTTCTACTGTAGGGTCGTCTGCCTGACGGGGAGATGGCAGGGGGTTCTACTGTAGGGTCGTCTGCATGGCGGGGAGATGGCAGGGGGTTCTACTGTAGGGTTGTCTGCCTGATGGGGAGATGGCAGGGGTTTCTACTGTAGGGTTGTCTGCCTGATGGGGAGATGGCAGGGGTTTCTACTGTAGGGTCGTCTGCATGGCGGGGAGATGGCAGGGGTTTCTACTGTAGGGTTGTCTGCCTGATGGGGAGATGGCAGGGGTTTCTACTGTAGGGTCGTCTGCCTGACGGGGAGATGGCAGGGGTTTCTACTGTAGGGTCGTCTGCCTGACGGGGAGATGGCAGGGGTTTCTACTGTAGGGTTGTCTGCCTGACGGGGAGATGGCAGGGGTTTCTACTGTAGGGTCGTCTGCATGGCGGGGAGATGGCAGGGGTTTCTACTGTAGGGTTGTCTGCCTGACGGGGAGATGGCAGGGGTTTCTACTGTAGGGTTGTCTGCCTGACGGGGAGATGGCAGGGGTTTCTACTGTAGGGTCGTCTGCATGGCGGGGAGATGGCAGGGGTTTCTACTGTAGGGTTGTCTGCCTGTCTGAGAGATAGCAGGGGTTTCTACTGTAGGGTCGTCTGCCTGACGGGGAGATAGCAGGGGTTTCTACTGTAGGGTCGTCTGCCTGACGGGGAGATGGCAGGGGTTTCTACTGTAGGGTCGTCTGCCTGACGGGGAGATGGCAGGGGTTTCTACTGTAGGGTCGTCTGCCTGACGGGGAGATGGCAGGGGTTTCTACTGTAGGGTCGTCTGCATGGCGGGGAGATGGCAGGGGTTTCTACTGTAGGGTCGTCTGCCTGATGGGGAGATGGCAGGGGTTTCTACTGTAGGGTCGTCTGCCTGACGGGGAGATGGCAGGGGTTTCTACTGTAGGGTCGTCTGCCTGACGGGGAGATGGCAGGGGTTTCTACTGTAGGGTCGTCTGCCTGATGGGGAGATGGCAGGGGTTTCTACTGTAGGGTCGTCTGCCTGATGGGGAGATGGCAGGGGTTTCTACTGTAGGGTCGTCTGCATGGCGGGGAGATGGCAGGGGTTTCTACTGTAGGGTCGTCTGCCTGATGGGGAGATGGCAGGGGTTTCTACTGTAGGGTTGTCTGCCTGACGGGGAGATGGCAGGGGTTTCTACTGTAGGGTCGTCTGCCTGACGGGGAGATGGCAGGGGTTTCTACTGTAGGGTCGTCTGCCTGATGGGGAGATGGAAGGGGTTTCTACTGTAGGGTTGTCTGCCTGGCGGGGAGATGGCAGGGGTTTCTACTGTAGGGTTGTCTGCCTGACGGGGAGATGGCAGGGGTTTCTACTGTAGGGTCGTCTGCCTGACGGGGAGATGGCAGGGGTTTCTACTGTAGGGTCGTCTGCCTGACGGGGAGATGGCAGGGGTTTATACTGTAGGGTCGTCTGCCTGACGGGGAGATGGCAGGGGTTTATACTGTAGGGTCGTCTGCCTGACGGGGAGATGGCAGGGGTTTATACTGTAGGGTCGTCTGCCTGACGGGGAGATGGCAGGGGTTTCTACTGTAGGGTTGTCTGCCTGACGGGGAGATGGCAGGGGTTTCTACTGTAGGGTCGTCTGCCTGACGGGGAGATGGCAGGGGTTTCTACTGTAGGGTCGTCTGCCTGACGGGGAGATGGGGTTGGAGCCTTGCAGTTAGCTCAGCAGTTATTACCAGGATTCACACGTCTCTGTCATGCAGGGTTATCATCAAAGACCAGGCTGAAAAACCCACCTCTGGGTCGTAGGGTCACTGCCATGGCAACCTAATCTAACAACACGTTTACACTCTTCTTTTTGCCGTTGAGCTGTTAGGTGTCGAAGGCTCTGCAGGCCAGTTCAGCTGTGTGTAGACATTAACAATTAAACATTAACAACAAAATATAAATTACTTATTCTCTTGTTGTTTTGCGTCTTCTCATGTTGTTTGTGTATTGTTATCTTCCACTGGGCCTATGATAAACTATTCACAGCCACTTCTATTACTCCGATAAGAAGAGAAGTGACCCTTGGAATATTGTTGCAGAAAACAGAACACGATAGACATGCAGATTCAGTCGCCTAAACCTCTGCTATGAGAAAGTAGAAGATGGTTTAAAAGGGTCAGTGAAGTCAATTTACTTGTCAATGGTCCTCTGTAGCTCAGTTTGTTGAGCATGGTGCTTGCAACGCCAGGATAGTGGGTTCGATTCCTGGACCACCGGTATGTAAAATGTCTGCTAAATGGCATATATTTTTTATATTACAGTACCAGTCAAAAGTTTGGACACAGCTACTCATTCAAGGTTTTTTAATATTAACTATTTTTCACATTGTAGAATAATAGTGAAGATATCAAAACTATGAAATAACACATATGGAATCCTGTAGTAACCAAAACAAAGTGTTAAACAAATAAAATATATTTTAGATTCTTCAAAGTAGCCACCCTTTGCCTTGATGACAGCTTTGCACACTCTTGGCATTCTCTCAACCAGTGTCACCTGGAATGCTGTTCCAACAGTCTTGAAGAAGTTCCCACATATGCTGAGCACTTGTTGGCTGCTTTTCCTTCACTCGGTGGTCCAACTCATCCCAAACCATCTCAATTGGCTTGAGGTGGGGTGATTGTGGAGGCCAGGTCATCTGATGCAGAACTCCTTCACTCTCCTTTTCGGTCAAATAGCCCTCACACAGCCTGGTAGTGTGTTCGGTCATTGTCTTGTTGAAAAACAAATTATAGTCCCACTAAGCGCAAACCAGATGGGGTGGCGTATCACTGCAGAACGCTGTTTCTTTGCAGCAATTCGACCATGAAGGCCTGATTTCACGCAGTCTCCTCTGAACAGTTAATGTTGAGATGTGTCTGTTACTTGAACTCTGAAGCATTTATTTGGGGTGCAATTTCTGAGACTGGTAACTCTAATGAACTTATCCTCTGCAGCAGAGGTATCTCTGGGTTTTCCTTTCCTGTGGCAGTCCTCACGCGAGCCAGTTTCATCATAGAGCTTGATAGTTTTTGCGACTGCACTTGAAGAAACTTTCAATGTTCTTGACATTTTCTGCATTGACTGACCTTCATGTCTTAAAGTAATGATGGACTGTTGTTTCTCTTTGCTTATTTGAGCTGTTCTTGCCATAATATGGACTTGGTCTTTTACCAAATAGGGCTATCTTCTGTATACCACCCCTACCTTGTCACAACCCAACGTAAGGAAAGAAATTCCACAACTGAACTTTTTATCAACTGAAATGCATTCCAGGTGACTGACTACCTCATGAAGCTGGTTGAGAGAATGCCAAGAGTGTGCAAAGCTGTCATCAAGGCAAAGGGTGGCTACTTTGAAGAATCTAAAATATATTAAGATTTGTTTAACACTTTTTTGCTTACCACATGATTCCATGTGTTATTTCATAGTTGTGATGTCTTCATTATTATTCTACAATGTAGAAAATAGTAAAAAAAATAAAGAAAATCCCTTGAATGAGTAGGTGTCCAAACTTTTGACTGGTACTGTATATTTATTTAATTATATTACTTTTACAATGGACTTGCACGCAGTTGTTACTGTTATTACAACTTTGTGTTCCCAAACTGTCTAACTCCAGCCTTCAAGGCATTTCATAACCCTGGTCTGTGTCCCAAATTGTACTCTATTCCCTCTATAGTGCACTGCTTTTGATCAGGGCCCATAAAACTCTATAGGGATATGGCCAAAAGTAATGTACTATATTGGGAATAGGGTGCCATTTGGAGCGTAGCCCTGAGGTTTGACTAATTACCTGCTAGCGGTAACACTAGCGCATGTAAATGTCACAGTTCTCACAGCACCTCCACTTTAACCAATTAGAATCTTTTACATAGCTAGCTGGAGTTTCCACTGATGCCAACTCCGTAAGTATTCATTATTAGACTATATTACTACATACACAATGGGCTTTGATTGGATGCACTAACTGGACACCCTGATATCAGGTGTGCCTGCCTGCCTGTCTGTCTGCGCACATCCAGTTGTAGATAACTGGTGGTGAAGGCGTATGAGTATTTCCTTTGATAACAAATTCTTTGAAAGTGGCCCATGTAGCAGTACCTTAATAAATCTTTCACTAAGACTTTCATCTTCTTTGACATAGCCAGGGCTGGTAGAGTACAGTTATGTGTCTATTGTGTATTGATTCTGTAACATTACTGTATGATTTTTATTGGACTTTTCAAATACATAAATTGCTTGATTATTGGTCATTCACAGTCAGAAAACAATCTAAATAAATCAAATCTATAAAATCCATTATTCTTAGAGTAATGTGTACACTTCAACATCCACAGTCACAGCACTCACCACCATGTCCCCCATGTCCCCCTCCCCCTTTAGTTTTCTAACCTTGAAGACAGAGCGACTGAACTATCCCTTTAAGTCACTCCCCCCTCTGTGGTAACGTGTTCTTTTAACATCACTTACTGGTCAGTGATTCGGTTAACTCTAATGATCTGCCCTCCTAACCATATACACAATGTATTTACACTGGTTGATGTGATGGGGAGAGAGAAAAACTACTATTAGCCAGACATTGAACACTGAGGCCTTTTAATCATAGGACATATATGCATTGGTGTTTTTATATATATATATATATACAGTGGGGAGAACAAGTATTTGATACACTGATGATTTTGCAGGTTTTCCTACTTACAAAGCATGTAGAGGTCTGTAATTTTTATCATAGGTACACTTCAACTGTGAGAGACGGAATCTAAAACAAAAATCCAGAAAATCACATTGTATGATTTTTAAGTAATTAATTTGCATTTTATTGCATGACATAAGTATTTGATACATCAGAAAAACAGAACTTAATATTTGGTACAGAAACCTTAGTTTGCAATTACAGAGATCATACGTTTCCTGTAGTTCTTGACCAGGTTTGCACACACTGCAGCAGGGATTTTGGCCCACTCCTCCATACTCCATTCTCCAGATCCTTCAGGTTTCGGGGCTGTCGCTGGGCAATACGGACTTTCGGCTCCCTCCAAAGATTTTCTATTGGGTTCAGGTCTGGAGACTGGCTAGGCCACTCCAGGACCTTGAGATGCTTCTTACGGAGCCAGTCCTTAGTTGCCCTGGCTGTGTGTTTCGGGTCGTTGTCATGCTGGAAGACCCAGCCACGACCCATCTTCAATGCTCTTACTGAGGGAAGGAGGTTGTTGGTGTAGATCTCGCGATACATGGCCCCATACATCCTCCCCTCAATACGGTGCAGTCGTCCTGTCCCCATTGCAGAAAAGCATCCCCAAAGAATGATGTTTCCACCTCCATGCTTCACGGTTGGGATGGTGTTCTTGGGGTTGTACTCATCCTTCTATTCCTCCAAACACGGCGAGTGGAGTTTAGAGCAAAAAGCTCTATTTTTGTCTCATCAGACCACATGACCTTCTCCCATTCCTCCTCTGGATCATCCAGATGGTCATTGGCAAACTTCAGACGGGCCTGGACATGCGCTGGCTTGAGCAGGGGGACCTTGCGTGCGCTGCAGGATTTTAATCCATGACGGCGTAGTGTGTTACTAATGGTTTTCTTTGAGACTGTGGTCCCAGCTCTCTTCAGGTCATTGACCAAGTCCTGCCGTGTAGTTCTGGGCTGATCCCTCACATTCCTCATGATCATTGATGCCCCACGAGGTGAGATCTTACATGGAGCCCCAGACCGAGGGTGATTGACCGTCATCTTGAACTTCTTCCATTTTCTAATAATTGTGCCAACAGTTGTTGCCTTCTCATCAAGCTGCTTGCCTATTGTCCTGTAGCCCATCCCAGCCTTGTACAGGTCTACAATTTATCCCTGATGTCCTTACACAGCTCTCTGGTCTTGGCCATTGTGGAGAGGTTGGAGTCTGTTTGATTGAGTGTGTGGACAGGTGTCTTTTATACAGGTAACGAGTTCAAACAGGTGCAGTTAATACAGGTAATGAGTGGAGAACAGGAGGGCTTCTTAAAGAAAAACTAACAGGTCTGTGAGAGCCGGAATTCTTACTGGTTGGTAGGTGATCAAATACTTATGTCATGCAATAAAATGCAAATGAATTACTTAAAAATCATACAATGTGATTTTCTGGACTTTTGTTTTAGATTCCGTCTCTCACAGTTGAAGTGTACCTATGATAAAAATGACAGACCTCTACATGCTTTGTAAGTAGGAAAACCTGCAAAATCGGCAGTGTATCAAATACTTGTTCTCCCCACTGTATATATATATATATATATATATTTTACATGAATGAATAGGTGTGTCCAAACTTTTGGCTGGTACAGTATATATATTTTTTTACAGTATGCATGTGTATAATTTTTAATCAATCTGTTTAAAAGATCTCAGCATTTCAGATGCCATGAGCACTGGTACGTACGAACCATAGACCTAAATCACAGGAGGCTGCTGAGGGGAAGAACGGCTCATAATAATGGCCGGAACGGAGCAAATGGAATGGCTTCAAACACCTGGAAACCATGTGTTTGTATTTAATACCATTCATCTGATTCCGGCTCCAGTCTAATGACTGATGTGCATATGTATGTTATTTTCCAGCAAGGAACAAGGGACTCGCTGTTTGAAATGCATCATCTTCAGGGGGACAATGGTACCATAACAGTTGTTGGAGGTCCCGCCAGGCAAGCTCTTGAAAGAAGGCAGTATGTATACACAGTACAACACACTAATTCTATTGAAGTGTGCGTGTGTGCCATACCACAATATGGCATTTATTTGTGTGTGTGTTCTGGACTGCTGCGTCATTAACCAACTTTGATCTGATTACCTGTATCGCCAAGTTTATAGTTGACGTTTACAGTTATTCATTGTTGCAGTACTATGTCTACTCATGTCAGAAATATTGAAGTAGGTAGTTGTATTTGGGCGGTGCTGTTGATATAGTAAACCATGGATACCAGATCTAAACAGACTGTGATCAGAGCTAATATACTGCGTTAGGTCAATGAGAATGTAGGGTTGTATTAATTAGTGCACACTAGAGGTCGACCGATTATGATTTTTCAACGCCGACACCGATTATTGGAAGACCAAAAAAAGCCGATACCGTTTAATCAGCCGATTTATAAAAAAAATATATATATATATTTTAAAAATAAAATAAATAATATGTAAAAAATATTTAAAAAAAAAAATATATATATATATGAACACTTATTTTAACTTCATATAATACATCAATAAAATCAATTTAGCCTCAAATAAACAATGAAACATGTTCAATTTGGTTTAAATAATGCAAAAAAAAGTGTTGGAGAAGAAAGTAAAAGTGCAATATGTGCCATGTAAGAAAGCTAACGTTTAAGTTCCTTGCTCAGAACATGAGAACATATATGAACGCTGGTGGTTCCTTTTAACATGAGTCTTCAATATTCCCAGGTAAGAAGTTTTAGGTTGTAGTTATTATAGGAATTATAGGACTATTTCTCTCTATACGATTTGTATTTTATATACCTTTGACTATTGGATGTTCTTATAGGCACTTTAGTATTGCCAGTGTAACAGTATAGCTTCCATCCCTCTCCTCACCGCTACCTGGGCTCGAACCAGGAACACATCGACAACAGCCACTCTCGAAGCATCGTTACCCATCGCTCCACAAAAGCCACGGCCCTTGCAGAGCAAGGGGAACAACTACTCCAAGTCTCAGAGCGAGTGACGTCACCGATTGAAACGCTATTAGCGCGCACCCCGCTAACTAGCTAGCCATTTCACATCGGTTACACCAGCCTAATCTCGGGAGTTGATAGGCTTGAAGTCATAAACAGCTCAATGCCTGAAGCATTGCGAAGAGCTTGTGGCAAAACGCACGAAAGTGCTGTTTGAATGAATGCGTACGAGCCTGCTGCTGCCTACCATCGCTTAGTCAGACTGCTCTATCAAATATCAAATCATAGACTTAATTATAACATAATAACACACAGAAATACAAGCCTTTGGTCATTCATATGGTCGAATCCGGAAACTATCATTTCGAAAACAAAACATTTATTCTGTCAGTGAAATACGGAACCGTTACGTATTTTATCTAACGTGTGGCATCTATAAGTCTAAATATTCCTGTTACATTGCACAACCTTCAATGTTATGTCATAATTACGTAAAATTCTGGCAAATTAGTTAGCAACGAGCCAGGCGGCCCAAACTGTTGCATATACCCCGACTCTGCGTGCAATGAACGCAAGAGAAGTGACACAATTTCACCTGGTTAATATTGCTTGCTAACCTGGATTTCTTTTAGCTAAATATGCAGGTTTAAAAATATATACTTCTGTGTATTGATTTTAAGAAAGGCATTGATGTTTATGGTTAGGTACAGTCGTGCAACGATTGTGCTTTTTTAGCAAATGCGCTTTTGTTAAATCATCCCCCGTTTGGCGAAGTTGGCTGTCTTTGTTAGGAAGAAATAGTCTTCACACAGTTCGCAACGAGCCAGGCGGCCCAAACTGCTGCATATACCCTGACTCTGTTGCAAGAGAAGTGACACAATTTCCCTAGTTAAAAGAAATTCATGTTAGCAGGCAATATTAACTAAATATATACTTGTATTGATTTTAAGAAAGGCATTGAAGTTTATGGTTAGGTACACGTTGGAGCAACGACAGTCCTTTTTGGCGAATGCACACCGCATCGATTATATGCAACGCAGGACACGCTAGATAAACTAGTAATATCATCAACCATGTGTAGTTAACTAGTGATTATGATTGATTGTTTTTTATAAGATAAGTTTAATGCTAGCTAGCAACTTACCGTGGCTTCTTACTGCATTCGCGTAACAGGCAGGCTCCTCGTGGAGTGCAATGTAATCAGGTGGTTAGAGCGTTGGACTAGTTAACCGTAAGGTTGCAAGATTGAATCCCCGAGCTGACAAGGTAAAAATCTGTCGTTTTGCCTCTGAACAAGGCAGTTAACCCACCGTTCCTAGGCCGTCATTGAAAATAAGAATGTGTTAACTGACTTGCCTAGTTAAATAAAGGTGTCCAAAAATACAGATTTACGATTGTTATGAAAACTTGAAATCGGCCCTAATTAATCGGCCATTCCGATTAATCGTCGACCTCTAGTGCACACTGTAGCAAAACGTTTTGCAACAAAAAAATAAAAGTGTTTATTGGATTCAAGTTCCCTCCCAATTTCGGCCTGTTTGCTTCCATTTTGTTGCTAGTGAATACGATATACGGCACGGGGCGGCAGGTAGCCTCAAGGTTAGATCGTAGGGCCAGTAACCAAAAGGTTGCTGGTTCGAATACCGGAGCTGACTAGGTGAAAATCTGTCGCTGTGCCCTTGAGCAAGGCACTTACCCCTAATTGCTCCAGGGGTGCGGCACAATGGTGACCCTGGCCATAACCCCACTCCCTTTGGGTGTCTCAGTAATCTGGAATATGGGTCAAAGATGTATAAGGTTTTCAAAGTAGCAAAAATAAAACAGCAATTACAATTCCCTAAAAGGCTTGTTTTTATGTTCATTGGAGTGTCACCTATGATTTATATTCAAGAATAAAGCCAAGAATTCATTTTTATTGTTATTCATATGAATGCACCCTAGTAAAATGTAATTCAGTATAACACTATATACCACAGTATAATGTATAACTGAAACTATTTTATTTTGAATAGCACATATTTGGTGTGTTATATGTACAACTCAAAATTTGTTGAAGGTTTTTTACAAAGACCTGCGTTACACTGAAAAAAATGATAAAGTCTAGGAAAATCTTTCACTTCATCCTTTGAGATTTGTTTTTGTCCCTGAGTCAACAAAACAAATTTATGGTATTTAAATATATAATACTGGTGTTATACTGTATAACTATTTTGTTACCCTGAATGACACATCACTACAGCCCACAAATATTGATTAAATGTGATTCCTTCAGCAATAACAATAATGATCCTATGAACTATTATTAGTAGCAGCAATAGTATTTTTCTTTGAGCAATTCTTTAAAGTTATAAAACTGTGTAAAAAAACAGTGGCGTGGAGGAAGCAAGTGGTTGCTCCAATGTTTGAGATTGAGGCTTAAGGGATTGCTCTAGTTCTGGAGTCCAGGACTCAAATGGTTGCTCCAGCTCTGGAGGTGCAGGTTCATGTTGTACTTGTACAAGCTGTTCAGGGGGCTGCTCAGAAGAGTTTCCTTCAGTGGATACTGGAGTTAAGTTGATCACCACATTCATTTGTTTAGATTTTTTTCAATGGCGGCGCCTCTGATTTAATCAAAAATCTTCCCTATTTTTTTTTTCCAGCATCAGATTGTGTCATTGTATGGATGGGTGGATGATCAGGCTTGACATCCTCCTTCTCTGATAGCTAAAAAACGAAAATGTAGCAGTTATGAGACTGGCACAGAATAGGATTCACATCTATTAATAGTCTATTAATAGTAGGCTATACAATGATAACATTTAATCAAAGTTTAAATGTTAAATCAACTACATCTCCCTTTCTCTCTCAAACATGTTTTGTTACTATTTCATTGTTAATATTAGTAATAATCACTTTACTATAATTTGAGCCTGCGGCAACACTTTACGTTGCATTATTACCCAACTATTACATGATAGTTAATGTTGTAATTATGCATTGTGACACTAACTGGTAAATGTCTATGCAATGCAGGTATACAAATGCAATTTCAAGATACCTACACAAAATAGCTACATAAAATGCCCATCAAACTACTTCAATTCAAACTTGTACAGTCTCGATTTTTCATAGAGGGCCCCAAATGTGAAGCAGCTATTAAATAATATAATTAGTAATCCATTTTTAATCTGTGTGTGTAATATTTTATTAACTTATATAATCCATCAGTTATACCTTAACTGCAGTGCAATAAAACATTAACTACAATGTAATAGTGCAGCTTAATGTTAAGTGTTATCCACCCAGCTTTATGTCCTATTGTGTTGCTGACAGTAGCATGAAAACAACTGGATCTTCGTTCATATTTAGTCTGTGCCGTGCAGCCCCCTCCTTATTAGATAATGGCATCTACAGTATAAAGATAATGTTCCTTGAAATACCTTAAAATGGCATCAAATTGTTTAAAATTATAATATGCAGTATTCATACAACAAGTAAATATGAATTGCATGATTAAATGTTGTAAACTAGTGGAAACATGGGATAACGAAGCTACTGTCATTCAGCATAATGGGTGACATTGTGATATAACACAACTTTTATTTTTAGATGAATTTCTACAAAAAAACTTTTGTCATTAGAATTTTAACCCGGACAGTTACACTGAAGGACGCTTTGACACTTTAACGCTCAATAACTCCCTTAATTTAATAGTTTGCAACACACATATTTCTGGGTCAAAATAAGGGTAAGAGTTGAGTGATTTTAATATTATAATTATACATTTTTATCTTTTTATGTTAAATGAATGGCCTTCGGACACCAAATTTACACGTCTCGTCTTTGACCCATATAAAAAAAAATACATTACCATAACACACTTGTAGTAATAATAATACACACCAAATAATAAGATTTATATGATCAAGATGTGAATGAAAGAATAAAATTGAATAGATGGCTGATAGTGGAAACTGTCTGTCAAAATGCAGGGTTTCCCTGGTCCCACAAACACACACACTTCTCTCTTTTCTTGGGTGCCTTGTTTTTCCACACCGTGACTAATGAGTCAGTAGTTTTTTCCCAAGGTTACCAAAGTCTATAAAGCGCACCGTTGGCTTCTTTCCCCCATGAAAAAGCACTTATTTTTTGTGTTTTTTCCCTCTTCCCTGAAGTTTCTGGTCACCAGCGACATGCATGGGTTGGGGATTAGTGGTGGAGAGTGTGAGCTGTTCTGTTACCTGAGAAGAGGGAGCGAGAGAGGCAGGCCTGTACTGTGCTGTTACTGAGTGAGGGGGAGTGAGAGAGAGGCAGGCCTGTGCTGTGCTGTTACCGGGGGGGAGGCAGGCCTGTACTGTGCTGTTACTGAGTGAGGGGGAGTGAGAGAGAGGCAGGCCTGTACAGAGCTGTGCTGCTACCTGAGGAAAAGTAAATTTGCCTACAGTTGCTATTTAAGGACACTGAGGCACTATTTATAACCTATTCTACTGTTACCACCTTTCTCTTTCCGCTTGCTGACACTCTCTTGTGCTCGCCAGTGTTGCCACACACCTCTTCAACTCCATAACCCCCACTCCTGGACAAAGCAGGGCAGCTCCACACTCGCCAGTGTCGACATAACCCCTACTACTGGACAAAGGAGGGCAGCTCCACACTCGCCAGTGTCGACATAACCCCTACTACTGGACAAAGGAGGGCAGACCCATACTATTATGACCAGCCAGGTCACCTGTTATTCAAGTCAGTATTCGATGCCCATCCATGTCTAAGGATGTTGGGAGATGACATGGAAACCGGCCACTATGGGCAACAGTGAGCGACGTTACCTTCAAGTAGGTTTTGGTTTTTCTAGGGTGTTGTGGATGGGCTTAAGCATCTGCATCTGATTCCAAAGGTTGCAAGTTCGAATCCAGTGATAGAAAGTTGTTTTTATTTTTAAAAATGAAGTATCTCCCAAACCTTAACCCTTATGAAGAAATGTGGAGTTAATTCCTAAACTTAATGTTAAACACTGAAATTTGACATTTGGAACAACTTCGAAATGTGATGTTTGTGAAACATGGATGAACAAATTCTGATGTGAGAGCTGGTTGATTATCACAAATGACCACCAAGCATATTCTGGATATCAGATCAACACTTACTAACCTCGATTTCGACTTCAAATTTGACTTCAACTTAGCTGTTCCTTTGTTCATACTGGACCCCATTCCTGGGCTACCAAAATGCTGCAGGTATAGTTGTGGGAGACGTGCCGGCATCCTGGTGAGATTGAGGCGAATATAATATCGACCGGCACTACCCCTCCGTTCTATTAGAAAATATTAATTCACTCGAGAATAAGGATGGATGAGCTTTGTTCGGGAGTCTCCTATCAGAGAGACTTGAAAAGCTGAAGTATTATATGCCTTGCAGAGAAGTGGCAGGGTGACTCTATGCAGGTGCTGCAGTAGTCAGACGTTTCTCCATGCAACGGCACGATCGGACGAAGGCAGCCTCGGGGGAGGGTTGTCTCTTCATCAACAACTGGTGTGCTTCTTCCAGTGTGAAGGAAATCTTGAGCTTTTGCTCACCTAATATAGAACACCTCATGGTAAGCTGCAGACACTTATCTACCAAGAGAGTTCTCATCCATAATTATCACGATTGTATAATCCCTCCACAAACCAACACCCCTTTGGAACTCAATGAACTGTATGGGGCCATAAAAAAGAAAGAAGCTAGAAACCGCTCACCCAGAGGCAGCGTTTCTGGTGGGCGGAGACATGAACCCCGGATGACTTAAAACCGCTCTACCTTACTTTTACCAACACGTCTCCTGCACCATTAGGGGCGCTACCCACAGAAATGCATATAAGGCCCTCCCTCTTCCTCCCTTCGGTAAGTCTGACCAAGACTATATTCTTCTGCTTCCTGTTTACAAACAAAAGCTCAAACAGGAAGTACCAGCTCAATACGGACGTGGTCCGATGAAGCAGATGCTAAGCTACAAGACTGTTTTGCAAGTACAGACTGGAATATGTTCCGGGATTCATCTGCTAGCATTAAGAAGTTTACAACATCAGTTACAAGCTTCATAAATAAGTGCATAAATTATGTTGTCCCCACAGTGACTATACTAACATATCCAAACCAAAACCACGGATTAGTGGTTGGCAATGTCCTTGCTGGGCTAAATGCTAGAGCTACCACTTACAAGCAACGGGACATTGACATGGACGCATACAAGAAAGCCTGCTACGACCTCCGAGACAACATGCAAACGGACAATATAGGAGGGAAGGTGGAATTATATTACTGGCTATGACGCTCTTGGTATGTGGCAGGGCTTGCAGACGATAATGGATTAAAAAGGGAAACCCAGCCATAAGATGCCCAGTGACGCAAAACTCCCTAACAAGCTAAATGCCTTTTATGCTCACTTTGAGGAATACCACATTGAGTCTTGCGTAAAAGCCCCTGTTGTTCCAGATGAATGTGTGATCTCTCTCTCTGTGGCCGATGTGAGTAAACCTTTTGTAACAGGTTAACACTCACAAGGCTGCCGGGCCAGATGGAATACCAGGGCGTGTTCTCAAAGCATGCGCATACCATGGCCCGTTCTCCCGGTCTGTAATCCCAACATGTTCCCAAGAACTTCAAGGTAACCCGCCGAAATGACCATTTCCCTGTAGCACTCACATCTGTAATTATGATGTACTTTGAAAGGCTGGCTGGTCATGACCCACATCAACACCCTAATTTCAGACACCCTGGACACACTTCAATTCACATACTGCCCAACAGATCCACAGATGACACAATCGCAATTGCACTTCACAATGCCCTCTCCCACCTGGACAAGATGGGAAATAACTGTGAGAATGCTCTTCATAAACTACAGCTCAGCATCATAGTCTCCTCCAAGCTCATCACCAAGCTGGGGGACATGGGACTGAACACCTCCCTCTAACTGGATCCTGGAATTCCTGATGGGACAGCCCCAGGTGGTGAGGGTAGGCAACAAAACCTCTGCCACACTGACTCTCAACACAGGGGTCCCTCGTCCCCTCCTGTACTCCCTGTTCACCCACAACTACGTGGCCACGCATGACTCCCAACACCATCAATTTTCACTGACGGTGATGAGACCGCCTACAAGGAGAAGGTCAGAGACTTGGCAGTGAGGTGCCATGACAACAGCCTCTCCCGCAACGTAAGACCAAGGAGCTGATCGTGGACTACAGGAGAAAGAGGGGCAAGCACATCCACATCGACAGGGCTGTAGTGGAGCGGGTCGAGAGCTTCAAGTTCCTTGGCATCCACATCACTAAGGACTTAACATGATCCACACACACCCGCATAGTCATGAAGAGTGCACGACAGCGCCTCTTCCCACTCAAGAGGTTGAAAAGATTTGGCATGGGTGCTCGGATCCTCAAGTTTTACAGTTGCACCATCGGGAACATCTTGACTGGCTGCATCACTGCTTGGTATGGCAAATGCACCACCCTTGACCACAAAGCGCTACAGTTGGTGGTGCGGACAGCCCACTACATCACTGGGGCTGAACTCCCTGCCATCCAGGACCTCTGTCAGGCGGTGTCAGAGGATGGCCCGAAAAATGGCCCAAGCCATAGACTGTTCACTTGGCTACCATCTGGCAAATGGTACCAGAGATTCGGCTTGGACAAACAGGCTCTAAGACCGCTTATACCTCCAAGCCATAAGACTGCCATATAATGAAATAATGGTTACCTGGACCATCTGCACTGACCCTATCTTGTACTAACTCTATGCACACTCACGAGACTATATACACTGAGTGTAAGAAAACATTACGGTTTTTAATATTGAGTTTTGCCCTCGGGACAGCCTCAGTTCGTTTGGGCATGGACTCTACAAAGCATTCCACATGTTGACTCCAATGCTTCCCACAGTTTTGTCAAGTTGGCTCAATGGCCTTTGGGTGGTGGACCATTCTTGATACACACGGGAAACTGTTGAGCATGAAAAACTGATTACATAAGTATTCGAGCGTTGCTGCACAGCAATTTTCAGGTTTCTCCAGAGGTATTCGATCAGGGTTTAAGTCCGGGCTCTGCCTGGGCCACTGAAGGAAATTCAGAGACTTGTCCCAAAGCCACTCCTGTGTTGTCTTGGCTGTGTGCTTAGGGTCGTTGTCCTGTTGGAAGGTGTACCTTGGCCCCAGTCTGTGGTCCTGAGCGCTCTGGAGCAGATTTTCAACAAAGATCTCTACTTCGCTCCGTTCATCTTTCTGTCAATCCTGACTAGTCTCCCAATCCCTGCTGCTGAAAAACATCCCGACAGCATGATGCTGCCACCACCATGCTTCACTGTAGGGATGGTGCCAGGTTTCCTCCAGACGTGACGGTTGGCATTCAGGCCAAAGAGTTCAATCTTGGTTTCATCAGACCAGAGAATCTTGTTTCTCATGGTTTGAGTCTTTAGGTGCCTTTTGGCAAACTCCAAGCAGGCTGTCATGTGCCTTTTACTGAGGAGTGGCTTCCGTCTGGCCACTCTACCATAAAGCCCTGATTTGGTGGAGTGCTATAGAAATGGTTGTCCTCCTGGGAGGTTCTCCCATCCCCACAAAGGAACACTGGAGATCTGTCAGTGACCATCGGGTTCTTGGTCACCTCCCTGACCAAGGCCCTTCTCCCCCTGATTGCTCAGTTTGGCAGGGTGGCCAGCTCTAGGAAGAGTCTTGGTGGTTCCAAACTTCTTCCATTTAAGAATGATGGAGGCCACTGTGTTCTTGGGGACATTCAATGCTGCAGAAATGTTTTGTTACCCTTCCTCAGATCTGTGCCTTAACTCAATGCTGTCTCGGAGCTCTACGGACAATTCCTTTGACTTCATGGATTGGTTTTCCTCATGCACTGTTAACTGTGGGACCTTTTATATAGACATGTGTGTGCCTTTCCAAATCATGTCCAATCAATTGAATTTACCAAAGGTGGAATGCATTGTGGTTGTAGAAACATCTGAAGGATGATCAATGGAAACAGGATGCAACTGAGCTCAATTTCGAATCTCATAGCAAATGGTCTGAATACATATGTAAATAAGGTATTTATGTTTTAAACTTTTAATACATTTCCAAAAATGTCTTAACCTGTTTTCGCTTTGTCATTATGGGGTGTTGTGTGTAGATTGCTGAGGATACATTTTTTTTCATCCATTTTTGAATAAGGCTGCAACAAAATTTGGGAAAGTCATGAGGTCCAAATACTTAGCGAAGGCACTGTATCTACCTGGTAATTGTCCCATTCTTGTGCATTTTATTAATCTTGTGGTAATATATTTGTTTTAATTTGTTTTTCTCCGTATCGATGTGAAGTGCTCGTAATCATGGTTTTCACAGTTAAGTCAAGTTCAGGAATGGCTGAAAAATTGCAACATTTACTTGGCGCTAACTGCAAATAGCACTGCTGGGTGACCTTAGAGTTTAGGAACTATGATCTTAGAAAGGTTCAGAACTTTTGTGAAACATCACAGTGTAAAAATATATGGCAGCTAGAAACCAAAACTGGGTTGTCTTTAGTGATGGATGCGAGGGGTTGAGGGTAGCTGAAGGTTGGAACGAGAAACAAACAAAATATGACTAATGTAAAATATACTGTCCGTGATGTGTATGCATTATGTATAAGCTGGGAGTGGAAGCCTAAGTATTGTTGTCCATTAGTTTACTCCAATTATGGGAGGGGTGGTAGGGTTAGGGAAAAATAACAAAGGAGAAAAAAATGTGTGTGCGCGCACATACGTACAGTTGAAGTTGAAAGTTTACAGACTTAGGTTGGAGTCATTAAAACTCGTTTTTCAACCACTCCACAAATTTCTTGTTAACAAACTATAGTTTTGGCAAGTCGGTTAGGACATCTACTTTGTGCATGACACAATTAATTTTTCCAACTATTGTTTACAGACAGATTATTTCACTTATAATTCACTGTATCACAATTCTAGTGGGTCTGAAGTTTACATATGCTAAGTTGACTGTGCCTTTAAACGGCTTGTACAATTCCAGAAAATTATCTAATTGCTTTAGAAGCTTCTGATTGGCATCATTTGAGTCAATTGGAGGTGTACCTGTGGATGTATTTCAAGGCCTACCTTCAAACTCAGTGCCTCTTTGCTTGACATCATGGGAAAATCAAAAGAAATCAGCCAAGACCTATAGACAATTTGTGGGCAGAACTGAAAAAGCGTGTGCGAGCAAGGAGGCCTACAAACCTGACTCAGTTACACCAGCTCTGTCAGGAGGAATGGGCCAAAATTCACCCAACTTGTTGTGGGAAGCTTGTGGAAGGCTACCTGAAACGTTTGATCCAAGTTTAACAATTTAAAGGCAATGCTCCTAAATATTAATTGAGTGTATGTAAACTTCTGACCTACTGGGAATGTGATGAAAGAAATAAAAGCTGAAATAAATCATTCTCTCTACCATTATTCTGACATTTCACATTCTTAAAATAAAGTGGTGATCCTAACTGACCTAAGACAGGGAATTTTTACTAGGATTAAATGTCAGGAATTGAGAAACTGAGTTTAAATGTATTTGGCTAAGGTGTATGTGAACATCCGACTTCAAGTGTGTGAATGTGTATATATTATGTATGTGTTTTTTCGACGAGCAGGGGCCTGTTGCACAAAACTAGGATAAGGGATTAAGCCAGGATATCTTGGTGATCCTGGCTCAATTGATCCGTAATCCGGTTGCACTAAAGATGGATAGGGGGCAGGAGGATATGTTATGGTATAAATTACCATGGAGATTTATTCTGTGGAGCTAGCCTGCTCCAGACCAGGCTAAATTCCAGGATCTATTTAATCTCATCCCTAATGTCAGTCAGCAGTCACCACAAATGGAAACCAATAGTTATTTCACTGCTCACTATACATTGTTATCACATATAACTAGACCCACTGTTATTATTTAAACGTTTGTGATCATTAATTTCAATGATTTTGGATAAAAAATGATTTTTAGATAATTAGATAATTTACAGTTTCCCATAGACTATAAGGCTATATATAAAATGATAGAATATTAGGGCCACAGAGGGGAAAAAAACACAAGTCATAATATTGTAACCAGTTGTTTTAAAGGAGGACAGTTGTTAAAATGACAGATGTGGGGCATTTCGTGAAATTGTACTTCAGTATGGTTTCATAAACAAAGACATGCTGATGTGCCAGAATATTAAGTATCACATTGTCATAAGTATCAAAACTGTAAAAACAATATGTAGCTTTTCTGCAGAAAGAACCAGCCTCATAAATTTATGACTTTATCCTTTTTCTTCAGTGTGGCCCTAGTACTCTGTCATATAAACAAATACACATTCCATATGAATATAAAAACACAATGTGTAACATTATGTTCCTTTATTGAATAAGGACAAAACAAAGCAGGTAAACCATCAGCTCCTTTCGAAACTGAAGTCACAGTGACTCTACAAGATGGAAAGCACAGAATCCAAGCATATTATACAAAATGATACATACACATTCAAAGGTCTGTATATAACACACCCTGCATGTCTGCACACTAAAATAAATGCAGGACAAATCCATACACATCAACTGAACAGACAAATGAATGGATGCAGTAGCCTCCCTGCAGCCTTGTATTACACACAGTATACCGCACAAACATCATAAGAGGCCAAATTCGTCAAAAAACGAACCCAAAAAAACCCAAATTCCTCTGCCACCGCAGGACATATTTAACCAAAATTGAAAGCACACATACTAACTAAAATAATTCAACACATATTGGTCCCTCAGCAGCCGACCACTGTCGTCATCAGGGAAGATTGCCGGATTGTCCCAGTCCATGGCTGGTGGCACTCTGGGGGCCCTCTCCTTCCTCAGGCAGGCCACATTGTGGAGGACAGCACAAGCCACAGTAATATCACATGCCCTAACAGGGCTGACCCTTAATTTGTGAAGGCAGTGAAAGCGTGCCTTCAGGAGGCCAAAGGTCATTTCAACTCTGGCCCTGGTCCTGGCATGGGCATGGTTGTAGGCCTGCTGTGCTTCCTGGGGGTCTGTGAAAGGTGTCAGGAGAAAAGGCTGGCAGCCATACCCCCTGTCTCCCAGCAACACACCAGAGAATTCACCTGTCAACACAAAATCTCATCATTACTACCTCATAAACACAGTGATATTCTTGACACAGCCATGATGGTTATAAATAGGGGTTGTGTGGCTTACCTTGTGATAGGCACTGATAGATTTCAGAGGCCCGAAAGATTCTGGAGTCATGGACTGAGCCAGGCCATTTTGCCACAACATTGCTGATCACACAGTCAGCATTGCAGACCATCTGAAATCATAAGATGAGGAATATTACACCAATCAATGCACATCACTGGCAATGCAGAGTGTTCGTCAATGGACAATATCAAAAAGTTATGTTCACCTGAACATTAATGCTGTGAAAGGATTTCCTATTCACAAAATCGGCCTCATGGGCACCTGAGGGGGCTTTTATCCTTATGTGTGTGCAGTCCACTGCACCAATGACATTGGGGAAACCTGTCACACAAAGTAATGAGTATCCTACTATGTGTTAACAGTTGTCCTGTAATTTGTAGATCCTCTTACCTGCAATCCTATAGAACTCCTCTTTGATGTCACAGAGTCTTCTGTGGCCAGGGAAGGAGATGAAGACATCTGCTAATGCTTTGATAGCCAGACACACACTCCTTATTGTGCGGCAAATTGTGGCCTTGTTCAGCTGTTCTGCATCCCCCACTGAGTACAGGAAGGCTCCACTAGCAAAAAAGCGCAAGGCCACACAAACCATTTGCTCCACACTCAGTGCATGGCTCCGTGCAGTGCGGTGCTTAATCCTGGGACCCAGTAGTCTGCATAGATACCTGATGCCATCTGCAGAAAACCTGTATCTTTCATATAGATGGTCATCAGGGAAGGCCAGTGGGTCCAACCGGTCCCTGAAGACCCTTTCTCGCCTGAAGGCTCTCCTCAGCACAAGTGCTTCTTCATCCACCACATCTCGCACGAATGGGCATGCCATTGTCAGAGCAGAAAGGAACACACAATTTTGGGCCTTCATATAGGCTAGTGGCCACACCTGGTGCTGGGGGGGTGGGCAAAAGAGGGCGATGCCTTATAACGATGACTTGGTTGTACTGATTGCTGGGAAAATAAAAAAAACCTTAGAAAGATGCCACCGTCCTGTGTGCTCACAATAAGAGCTCATATGTCATGGCTCACTTGACTTTACGAGAATATACCTAATTTTTATTTTGAGCTGTGTCATCTTCTTGGAGCTGGGGGAGGAAAGAAAAATAATGAATAATACATTTGTGTTACAGTTAGCATACAGTGTACATTGAAGGCATATCTCACCTCCCTCTCAAGTTTTTTTATTTCAAGGTCCAGTTTCCTAATTGTCCTCTTTTTTATTTCGGACTCCAGTGCAAGATTTTCCATCTTTTTCTTCTTGTACTGAATGTCTATGTCTGCCAGTTCTATTTGGCGCCGGAGGTGGTTGCCATACAACTTTCTGATAGCTTGTGAGCTCTGTGAACACAATACAATTAGCGCAGCTGGAATTTGGCAGGATGTGGTGTCCTTTTATTAATACGCACTATGTTGCCAGGCTGGTTTTCCCACTGTATAGCATCTGGGTCCTGTAAAAGAAATTAGATTTTTTGATGAGGACTCCTCACCATTGTAGAGTAAATAGTACTTTCACAGTCTTAACATGATACCTCATGCCTTCTGGAATCCAGAGAGATGGTCTCCTCCTCATCATCGTCTCCATCATGTGCTGCTGCTGCTGCACTGGGGCCTTCACCCTATCACATTTAATCGGATTCATATTGAAGCTAGTAGACAAGACATGCCAGGCCTACAGTATGCCTTTGATGGAGTACTCACTGGATCAGCATC
Organism: Salvelinus alpinus; assembly: GCF_045679555.1. NCBI lineage: Eukaryota > Metazoa > Chordata > Actinopteri > Salmoniformes > Salmonidae > Salvelinus > Salvelinus alpinus. Next base: position 20,257,691 of record NC_092114.1, on the reverse strand, counting down.
GTCTGGTGCTTGTGCTGGTGGCTCTAACAGGAACACAGTGCTGCCAGACACTGCAAGGCAATAGGTAAACCAAAGTCAGACAGTCCAAATTGATTCAATATGAATGTGGTTGTATCCCATGTAGAGATGGAAGGACATACCTTGAATGAAGCGGGTGGCATCTTGGGAGGAACCTATGCTCGTCTCTTTCCCCCCAGGGATCCCCTCTAAGACGGGCCTGCCTTTATTTAGCTCCAAGGCCATGTCCTCTGCTGGGGTAAGGTCAGCCTTTGGTGACCCACCACCCGTGCCTTGTCTGTGGGTATTCTTTTTCACTGCTAAAACAGTACAGACAATGTGTGAGCAGGCACCTTCTGGGTACAATATATGCTTGTGCTTTGTTAAATATTAGTCAGGGACCATACCATTCTGCAGAATGTTCTTGTATTTGATTTTGACCTGCTGCCATGTCCGTTTTGGCCCGTTCATGTTTAATCTACACACACACACACACACACACACATTTAATGGAGTCACACTGCAAAAAATTACTTGGTATTTTTGTCTTGTTTTCAGTAAAAATATCAAAAAATGTATCATAGCTTTATACAGTGTGATGGAGTTACTTTACACAATTTCACTCATATCTGCAGTGCATTTCAATTAAAAATTTAACCGTTTCATAATTACAGTACAACTGCATTTTTGGAGATGTGAATTAAATATTTGAATTGTAATTGTGATGTTTCAGCGGAGCGGTGAGTGTGTAATTGTGCACTACTTACGCATTCAGGCGGTCTGCAATACTTTGCCACGCTTTTTCTCTTTGCTTTATCACTGTGGCGGTGTTGCCTTTCTTCTTAATTATATCTTTTACCTCCTCGTATGCCTCCATGAGGATTTGTGCTTCCGACGGGGAAAAGTACGCGGCTCTAGTTGCCATGGTAAATCAGTTAATCTGTGATCTGTGGCGGGGTCTATTTGAGTGAGCCGTGAGCGCGCACCTATCCAGGATTGGTTTCACCTGGCTTAATGAATCCGTGTCTGCTCATCCTGGCTTGGTCTTTGTGCAACCAATTAAGCCTGGACGCACATGTTTTGGCTTCATTGAGCTCAGCTGAGTCATTTATCCCGGATGTCTTAATTCTACTTTTGTGCAACAGGCCCCAGGTGTCCACATACTTTTGGTAATGTTGTGTGTGTGTATATACAGTGGGGAGAACAAGTATTTGATACACTGCCGATTTTGCAGGTTTTCCTACTTACAAAGCATGTAGAGGTCTGTAATTTTTATCATAGGTACACTTCAACTGTGAGAGACGGAATCTAAAACAAAAATCCAGAAAATTACATTGTATGATTTTTAAGTAATTAATTTGCATTTTATTGCATGACATAAGTATTTGATCACCTACCAACCAGTAAGAATTCCGGCTCTCACAGACCTGTTAGGTTTTCTTTAAGAAGCCCTCCTGTTCTCCACTCATTACCTGTATTAACTGCACCTGTTTGAACTCGTTACCTGTATAAAAGACACCTGTACACACACTCAATCAAACAGACTCCAACCTCTCCACAATGGCCAAGACCAGAGAGCTGTGTAAGGACATCAGGGATAAAATTGTAGACCTGCACAAGGCTGGGATGGGCTACAGGACAATAGGCAAGCAGCTTGGTGAGAAGGCAACAACTGTTGGTGCAATTATTAGAAAATGGAAGAAGTTCAAGATGACGGTCAATCACCCTCGGTCTGGGGCTCCATGTAAGATCTCACCTCGTGGGGCATCAATGATCATGAGGAAGGTGAGGGATCAGCCCAGAACTACACGGCAGTACCTGGTCAATGACCTGAAGAGAGCTGGGACCACAGTCTCAAAGAAAACCATTAGTAACACACTACGCCGTCATGGATTAAAATCCTGCAGCGCACGCAAGGTCCCCCTGCTCAAGCCAGCGCATGTCCAGGCCCGTCTGAAGTTTGCCAATGACCATCTGGATGATCCAGAGGAGGAATGGGAGAAGGTCATGTGGTCTGATGAGACAAAAATAGAGCTTTTTGGTCTAAACTTCACTCGCCATGTTTGGAGGAAGAAGAAGGATGAGTACAACCCCAAGAACACCATCCCAACCGTGAAGCATGGAGGTGGAAACATAATTATTTGGGGGATGCTTTTCTGCAAAGGGGACAGGATGACTGCACCATATTGAGGGGAGGATGGATGGGGCCATGTATCACGAAATCTTGGCCAACAACCTCCTTCCCTCAGTAAGAGCATTGAAGATGGGTCGTGGCTGGGTCTTCCAGCATGACAACGACCTGAAAGACACAGCCAGGGCAACTAAGGAGTGGCTCCGTAAGAAGCATCTCAAGGTCCTGGAGTGGCCTAGCCAGTCTCCAGACCTGAACCCAATAGAAAATCTTTGGAGGGAGCTGAAAGTCCGTATTGCCCAGCGACAGCCCCGAAACCTGAAGGATCTGGAGAAGGTCTGTATGGAGGAGTGGGCCAAAATCCCTGCTGCAGTGTGTGCAAACCTGGTCAAGAACTACAGGAAACGTATGATCTCTGTAATTGCAAACAAAGGTTTCTGTACCAAATATTAAGTTCTGCTTTTCTGATGTATCAAATACTTATGTCATGCAATAAAATGCAAATTAATTACTTACAAATCATACAATGTGATTTTCTGGATTTTTGTTTTAGATTCTGTCTCTCACAGTTGAAGTGTACCTATGATACAAATTACAGACCTCTACATGCTTTGTAAGTAGGAAAACCTGCAAAATCGGCTGTGTATCAAATACTTGTTCTCCCCACTGTGTGTATATATATATATATATATATATATATATATATATATATATATTACACTACACTACATGACACAAACTATGTGGACACCTGCTCGTCAAATCTCTAATTTTAAAATCATGGGCATTAATATGGAGTTGGTCCCCCCCTTTGCTGCTAGAACAGCCTCCACTCTTCTGGGAAGGCTTTCCATTAGAGGTTGGAACATTGCTGCGGGAACTGGCTTCCATTTAGCCATGAGCATTAGTAAGGTTGGGCGATTAGGCCTGGTTCGCAGTCGGTGTTCCAATTCATCCTGAAGGTGTTCACTGGGGTTGAGGTCAGGGCTCTGTGCAGGCCAGTCAAGTTCTTCCACACCGATCTCTACAAACCATTTCTGTATGGACCTCGCTTTGTGCACCGGTGCATTGTCCACCTAAAACATGAAAGGGCCTTTACCAAACTGAGTGTACAAATTTGGAAGTGCAGAATTGTCTAGAATGTCATTGTATTCTGTAGCGTTAAGATTTCCCTTGACTGGAACTAAGGGGCCTAGCCCAAACCATGAAAAACAGCCCCAGATCATTATTCCTCCTCCACCAAACTACACAGTTGGCACTATGCATTGGGGCAGGGGGTGTTCTCATGTCATCCGCCAAACCAGGGATTTGTCCGTCGGACTGCCAGATGGTGAAGTGTGATTCATCACCCCAGAGACCGCCTTTCTACTGCCCCAGAGTCCAATGGCGGTGAGCTTTACACCACTCTAGCCGATGCTTGTTATTGCGCATTGTGATCTTGTGCAGCTGCTCGGCCATGGAAACCAATTTCACGAAGCTCCCGATTTTTTGTTATTGTGCTAAAGTTGCTTCCAGAGGCAGTTGGGAACTCGGTAGTAAGTGTTGAAACAAAGGACAGACTATTTTTGTGCGCTACGCACTTCAGCACTCTGCTGTCCCGTTCTGTGAGCTTGTATGACCTACCACTTCGCTGAGCTGTTGTTGCTCCTAGACGTTTCCACTTCACAATAACAGAACTTACAGTTGACCAGGGCAGCTCTAGCAGGGAAGAGATTTCACTAACTGACTTGTTGGCATCCTATGACGGTGCCACGTGGAAAGTCACTGAGCTCTTCAGTAAGGCCATTCTGCTGCTAATGTTTGTCTATATAGATTGCATGACTGTGTGCTCAATTTTATACACCTGTCAGCAACGGGTGTGGCTGAAATAGCAGAATCCACTAATTTGAAGGGGTGTCCACATACTTTTGTAAATATTGTAGACATTTACAAAAATGATATGGGATTGGAAATTATGCTGACAATTACACTGATAGAAGCCACACTATCTGCAATATTAAAGCTAATCTAACCACAAAAAAAGTATTTAATTGATTTTATTTGTGCCTTCTGTTTGAACTGCTACTTGTCTGTGTCCATCTCTTTGTGAAGGAAGTGTTTTGATGTATGTTTATGTGTATGTTATTTGTGTGTTTGAGCACCTGCCGTGCGTAGTGCAGCCTGTGGATCAATGCCTGAAAGCCTTCACTCAGAGCTGGCGCCACAGGCTTGCCTACACGCACACACACCTTCCATTTCTACCACTTTTCCTCCTCTTAACTTTGTCTCATTTAGTGACATTTGACAAGTTTGCTTTATTAACTAGTTTCTCTCCTGTTGTACCTTTTTTCTTTCTGTCCCTTCTCCAGGGAGCCAACTACTGTAGGCATTGCACCTGTTCCATATTCTCCCCGCTACCCCTCCTTCGCTGTTCCTCCACTCCCCTCTATCCCTCTCTCTCCTTCCCTGTTCCTCCACTCCCCTCTATCCCTCTCTCTCCTTCCCTGTTCCTCCACTCCCTGATCTCCCCTGTAGTGTGTAACTGATAGCAGCTTTATCATCCTGTGCTGATTTGAATCAGAGGTGCAGACTCCCACAAGTGTACTGTAGCTGTAGGATACCACCGGAGCTGCCTGAATGACTGACAGGGATATGCGTACTGTACATTCTGCTCAACTGTACTGGCACACACAACACTACAGTGGTACAGTACTTCTGTGGTGCTGCTTTTTGTTCCACCCCAGCTACAACACACCTGATTAAACTGATCTGCCTACACAGAGCTGCCGACACATGTAGGTCCAACATGACTGGTTAAACTGACCAGCCTGCAGAGAACAGCCCACCCCAGCTCCAACACGGATGGTTAAACTGACCTGCCTGCAGAGAACAGCCCACCCCAGCTCCAACACGGATGGTTAAACTGATCTGCCTGCAGAGAACAGCCCACCCCAGCTCCAACACGGATGGTTAAACTGACCTGCCTGCAGAGAACAGCCCACCCCAGCTCCAACACGGATGGTTAAACTGACCTGCCTCTAATAGTTTAGATGCAAAACAAAAGTAGTTTTAGGAACTTATTCAGGAAAAATCTGGTTTAATTTATCTAAAAAAACGGAGTAAATTGGACGGAGATGGTCAATGCCTGAAAGCCTTCATTCAGAGCCCCGTCGATCAGAGCTGGTGCAACACACCTTAAACATAAGAAATGCAACCAAAAAGAATCTACAGAAAATAGTTAAATGATGGAGAAATAATTTTCTCACCCAAGGATATTTTGAATGAAGAAGCAAAATGTATTAAACATTTGTTTTCCCTTTCAAGTTCCTCCAACTTAAAGGTTAAACTATCTGCAACACACAAACATTTTTGTGAAGGATAAATTGCGCAGGACGAACTACGGTTGACAATTGACTCCTTTCAGACTGGGGAAAACCCCTGGCCTTGATGGCATTCCAATAGAGATCTACCTGGCGGGAGGTAGCCTAGTGGTTAGAGCGTTGGACTTGTAACAGAGCGGTTGCAAGATCAAATCCCTGAACTGACAAGGCAAAAATCTGTCGTTCTGCCCCTGAACAAGGCAGTTAACCCACTGTTCCTAGGCCGTCATTGAAAATAAGAATTTGTTCTTAAAACTTGTTTGGGATAGGGGGCAGCATTTTCACTTTTGGATGAATAGCATGCCAAGAGTGAACTGCCTCTTACTCAGTCCCAGATGCTAATATATGCATATTATTATTAGTATTGGATAGAAAACACACTGAAGTTTCTAAAACTGTTTGAATGATGTCTGTGAGTATAACAGAACTCATATGGCAGGCAAAAACCTGAGAAAAAATCCAAACAGGAAGTGGGAGATCTGAGGTTTGTAGTTTTTGAACTCACCCCTATCGAATACACAATGGGATATGGGTTATTTTTCACTTCCAAAGCCTTCCACTAGATGTCAACCGTCTTTAGAACGTTGTTTCAGGCTGCTCATGTGAAGGGGGGCCGGATGGGAGATGTTTTACTAAGGGGTCTGCCTACAGCCTCGTTCCCAGTCACGCGCTTTCACTTGAGAGGTTGCTCTCGTTCCAGGGCAATCCTACAGACAATGGAATTCTCCGGTTGGAACAGTATTGAACTTTTATGATAACATCCTAAAGATTGATTCTATACTTAGTTTGACAAGTTTCTTCGACCTGTAATATAACGACCTGTAATATAGCGGTAATTTGTTTTCATTATTTGTCAGCTAACTAGGCTCCCAGTTAGCTTTTACCCCCCCCCACACCCTTTCAAGTGTAGCTAGCTAGCTAGCCCTACTTACTGCTGCTGGCCAAATTATATATTTTATTCATAAATAAAACCTCTCAAATGACCTACTTACTTTAGGATGAACTTCTTTTGAGATATTTTCTGACAACCATCTCACTTCCTTGTTTCTCCAGTTGTCAGTTCGACCACACACCCGTTTACACACTAATTTGTGATACCCAAACTCAAAAATGACAGTTGATCAAAAAGAAAATGTGATTCTTGTTGCTAGGCTACCAGTTCGTGCTTTTAGCTTGCGGTTTGCATGCACCTTTATCCAGAGGGAATACGAAGGGAAAGTGGATACCTAGTCAACAATTATAGCTAGTGTTTGAAAAAATGATAAGGATTTAATATTTGTCAAATTTGTTGAGCATGTCCTCCACACAAATAAGCTTCAGAAATGTTCCTTATTTAGCATATCAAAAAGCATATCAAGATCTTGATATGGACCTCAGTCAAGAGCATATGCCTTGTATGTGCTGCAAAAACGTACCATGTAGGCCTACTATTTGTCATCGTATACAGAAAATAAGATGTCCACATAGGCCTATCTCAGGATATCTAGTAAGTCAATATCCGGTCTTAAGTGTATGATATCCGGAGGCAATCCATAAATGCTTTCTTTGTGCATGAAAGAAAAATATGTATTTCATATTTGTCAATTGAGCATGTGTTGAACTCAGAAATTATCCTTATTGGCAGCATATCATATCAAACTTTATTTGTCACATGCGCCGAATACAATATGTGTAAACCTTAACGTGAAATGCTTACTTACAAGCCCTTAACCAACAGTGTAGTTCAAGAAAGAGTTAAGAAAAAATTACCCAAAAAACTACAGTAAAAAATAATAAAGTAACACAATAAGGAGGTATATACAGGGAGTACCGGTACGGAGTCAATGTGTGGGGGTACAGGTTAGTCGAGGTCATTTGTACATGTACTGTAGGTAGGGGTGGAGTGACTATGCATAGATCAAAAAGCATATCAAGATCCGGATATGGACCTCAGCCAAGAGAAACATATCTGAAATCAATATAGCTTGAATATGCTGAGAACCCAGATATGTGATGTATACAGTCGGTATTTACATTTACATTTATGTCATTTAGCAGACGCTCTTATCCAGAGCGACTTACAAATTGGTGCATTCACCTTATGATATCCAGTGGAACAACCACTTTACAATAGTGCATCTAACTCTTTTAAGGGGGGGGGGGGGGGGGGGGGGTTAGAAGGATTACTTTATCCTATCCTAGGTATTCCTTAAAGAGGTGGGGTTTCAGGTGTCTCCGGAAGGTGGTGATTGACTCCGCTGACCTGGCGTCGTGAGGGAGTTTGTTCCACCATTGGGGTGCCAGAGCAGCGAACAGTTTTGACTGGGCTGAGCGGGAACTGTACTTCCTCAGAGGTAGGGAGGCGAGCAGGCCAGAGGTGGATGAACGCAGTGCCCTTGTTTGGGTGTAGGGCCTGATCAGAGCCTGAAGGTACGGAGGTGCCGTTCCCCTCACAGCTCCGTAGGCAAGCACCATGGTCTTGTAGCGGATGCGAGCTTCAACTGGAAGCCAGTGGAGAGAGCGGAGGAGCGGGGTGACGTGAGAGAACTTGGGAAAGTTGAACACCAGACGGGCTGCGACGTTCTGGATGAGTATTTGTCACGAAGAGAGAAAATAGGATGTCCCATATCTCAGGATATTGAATGAGTCCATATCCGACCATAGGAAATGTCCATGTGTGATATTCAGAGTAATCCCAACATCATATACACTACCGTTCAAAAGTTTGGGGTCACTTAGAACGGTCCTTGTTTTCCATGAAACATACATGAAATGAGTTGCAAAATGAATAGGAAATATAGTCAAGACGTTGACAAGGTTATAAATAATTATTTTTAATTGAAATAATAATTGTGTCCTTCAAACTTTGCTTTCGTCAAAATCTTCAATTTGCAGAAATTACAGCCTTGCAGACCTTTGGCATTCTAGTTGTCAGTTTGTTGAGGTAATCTGAAGAGATTTCACCCTATGGTTTCTGAAGCACGTCACACAAGTTGGATTGGCTTGATGGGCACTTCTTATGTACCATACGGCCAAGCTGCTCCCAGAACAGCTCAATAGGGTTTACATCCAGTGACTGTGCAGGCCACTCCATTATAGACAGAATACCAGCTGACTGCTTCTTCCCTTTTTTTTAATTTTTTTTTATTTTACCGTTATTTTACCAGGTAAGTTGACTGAGAACACGTTCTCATTTGCAGCAACGACCTGGGGAATAGTTACAGGGGAGAGGAGGGGGATGAATGAGCCAATTGTAAACTGGGGATTATTAGGTGACCGTGATGGTTGAGGGCCCTAAATAGTTATTGCATAGTTTGGAGCTGTGCTTTGGGTCATTGTCCTGTTATAGGAGGAAATTGGCTCCAATTAAGCGCTGTCCACAGGGCATGGCATTGCAAAATGGAGTGATAGCCTTCCTTCTTCAAGATCCCTTTTACCCTGTACAAATCTCACACTTTACCACCACCAAAGCACCCCGAGACCTAAATATTGCCTCCACCATGGATGACAGATGGCGTCAAGCACTCCTCCAGCATCTTTTCATTTTTTCTGCGTTTCACGAATGTTCTTCTTTGTGATCCGAACACCTCAAACTTATTTGTCTGTCCATAACACTTTTTTCCAATCTTCCTCTGTACAGTGTCTGTGTTCTTTTTCCCAACGTAATCTTTTCTTTTCATTGGCCAGTCTGAGATATGGCTTTTTCTTTGCAACTCTGGCTAGAAGGCCAGCATCCCAGAGTCGCCTCTTCACTGTTGACATTGAGACTGGTGTTTTACAGGTACTATTTAATGAAGCTGCCAGTTGAGGACTTGTGAGGCATTTGTTTCTCAAACTAGACACACTAATGTACTTGTCCTCTTGCGCAGTTGTGCACCGGGGCCTCCCACTCATTATATTCTGGTTGGAGACAGTTTGCACTGTTCTGTGAAGGGAGTTGTACACAGCATTGTACGAGGTCTTCAGTTTATTGGTAATTTCTCGCATGGAATAGCCTTCTTTTCTCAGAACAAGAATAGACTGCCAAGTTTTAGAAGAAAGTTATTTGTTTCTGGCCATTTTGAGCCTGTAATCGAACCCACAAATGCTGGTTCTCCAGATACTCAACTAATCTAAAGACGGCCAGTTTTATTGCTTCTTTAATCAGAACAACAGTTTTCAGCTGTGATAAGATAATTGCAAAAGGGTTTTCTAATGATCAATTAGCCTTTTTAAAATTATAAACTTGGATTAGCTAACACAACGTGTCATTGGAACACAGAAGTGATGGTTGCTGATAATGGGCCTCTGTACACCTATGTAGATATTCCATAACAAATCAGCCGTTTACAGCTACAATAGTCATTCACAACATTAACAATGCCTACACTGTATTTCTGATCAATTTGATATTATTTTAATGGACAATTTTTTTGCTTTTCTTTAAAAAAACAAGTACATTTCTAAATGACCCCAGACTTTTTTGAACGGTAGTGTATGTCTAAAAGACACATGAATTCAGAATGTCAGGATTTGGTGCATATCCACAAAACTCCAAATATACATTGGACATGGTCTGTATTCTCTAGAATATCAAAAACCAGTCATGTAAAGATATTGAACCCAGTCGGTGGGGATGTGATTATTGTATGTTTTGCATTTAGTTATGTTTTTGATTTTGGTTCCACGTTGTGAGCGGTATGTGTGCTGGTCCTGGTGGTTATGGGTGCGCTCGCAACCATGCCTGACCGGGCATCGGGCTGGGCTTTCCCTCCCTTGGAAAATCTCTTTGGGGCTTTGCCATGCCGGCGTCTGAGGTTGGGTGGGGGCAAGCGGTTGTTTTAATTGAATGAATAAATAAATAAACACTGATGGCATGGTGACAGATGGTTAAAAAAATCCATTGTGCCTGTTTTTTTTTTTCATTCCTATACTATAAAGGCCTCAGGATTCAAGTAAAGTCCATTTTTTTATTGCACTTGCAGTATGCATTTTCAAGAAAACATTTATAGTAGGTCAAGGCACTTACAAACAAAATGCCCATCCTAACTTCTATTAAAAGCCTACTTCCATGAAAAGTAATGTAGCTCAGAATGCTTCACCAAAAATGGCAGTCCATTCCCTATATAGTGCACTACTTTTGATCAGAGCCTTATGGGACCCGGTCAACAGTAGTGCACTATAAAGGGATTAAGGTGCCATTTGGGACGTAGACTCCTATGTTTCCTACTGTTGCTCAAAATGAAAGAGGCCTATTCTGGCTGTTTATTTGGACCAGGCTGTGTTTTCTGGCTGTTTATTTGGATCAGGCTGTGTTTTTGTGTAGCTGGACAGAGAGGTACTGTCTGTTTACAACTAGCTTGAATTTCAAAGAAACTTCAAATATACACAAGACACAACACTGTTGGATTTGAAGACATGTTTCCTTGCAGAGAGCCAAATGCTGCTGGAGAAGTCTCCTGTTTTTTTTCTCAGTCTGTAGTAAGAAACAGTGGTCAAACCAACCTAGAGTTGAGGTGTAGCTGAAAGGCAAGATTCCCATTGTTTTGTTAATGTGGTGAATAGATATGAATACTGTGTCTGTATATACACTGCTCAAAAAAATAAAGGGAACACTAAAATAACACATCCTAGATCTGAATGAATGAAATATTCTTATTAAATACTTTTTTCTTTACATAGTTGAATGTGCTGTCAACAAAATCACACAAAAATTATCAATGGAAATCAAATTTATCAACCCATGGAGGTCTGGATTTGGAGTCACACTCAAAATTAAAGTGGAAATCCACACTACAGGCTGATCCAACTTTGATGTAATGTCCTTAAAACAAGTCAAAATGAGGCTCAGTAGTGTGTGTGGCCTCCATGTGCCTGTATGACCTCCCTACAACGCCTGGGCATGCTCCTGATGTGGTGGCGGATGGTCTCCTGAGGGATCTCCTCCCAGACCTGGACTAAAGCATCCGCCAACTCCTGGACAGTCTGTGGTGCAACGTGGCGTTGGTGGATGGAGCGAGACATGATGTCCCAGATGTGCTCAATTGGATTCAGGTCTGGGGAACGGGCGGGCCAGTCCATAGCATCAATGCCTTCCTCTTGCAGGAACTGCTGACACTCCAGCCACATGAGGTCTAGCATTGTCTTGCATTAGGAGGAACCCAGGGCCAACCGCACCAGTATATGGTCTCACAAGGGGTCTGAGGATCTCATCTCGGTACCTAATGGCAGTCAGGCTACCTCTGGCGAGCACATGGAGGGCTGTGCGGCCCCCCAAAGAAATGCCACCCCACACCATGACTGACCCACCGCCAAACCGGTCATGCTGGAGGATGTTGCAGGCAGCAGAACATTCTCCACAGCGTCTCCAGACTCTGTCACGTCTGTCACATGTGCTCAGTGTGAACCTGCTTTCATCTGTGAAGAGCACAGGGCGCCAGTGGGGAATTTGCCAATCTTGGTGTTCTCTGGCAAATGCCAAACGTCCTGCACGGTGTTGGGCTGTAAGCACAACCCCCACCTGTGGACGTCGGGCCCTCATACCACCCTCATGGAGTCTGTTTCTGACCGTTTGAGCAGACACATGCACATTTGTGGCCTGCTGGAGGTCATTTTGCAGGGCTCTGGCAGTGCTCCTCCTGCTCCTCCTTGCACAAAGGCGGAGGTAGCGGTCCTGCTACTGGGTTGTTGCCCTCCTACGGCCTCCTCCACGTCTCCTGATGTACTGGCCTGTCTCCTGGTAGCGCCTCCATGCTCTGGACACTACGCTGACAGACACAGCAAACCTTCTTGCCACAGCTCGCATTGATGTGCCATCCTGGATGAGCTGCACTACCTGAGCCACTTGTGTGGGTTGTAGACTCCGTCTCATGCTACCACTAGAGTGAAAGCACCGCCATAATTCAAAAGTGACCAAAACATCAGCCAGGAAGCATAGGAACTGAGAAGTGGCCTGTGGTCACTACCTGCAGAACCACTCCTTTATTGGGGGTGTCTTGCTAATTGCCTATAATTTCCACCTGTTGTCTATTCCATTTGCACAACAGCATGTGAAATGTGTTGTCAATCAGTGTTGCTTCCTAAGTGGACAGTTTGATTTCACTGTGTGGGGGTACAGGTTAGTCGAGGTCATTTGTACATGTACTGTAGGTAGGGGTGGAGTGACTATGCATAGATCAAAAAGCATATCAAGATCCGGATATGGACCTCAGCCAAGAGAAACATATCTGAAATCAATATAGCTTGAATATGCTGAGAACCCAGATATGTGATGTATACAGTCGGTATTTACATTTACATTTACATTTAAGTCATTTAGCAGACGCTCTTATCCAGAGCGACTTACAAATTGGTGCATTCACCTTATGATATCCAGTGGAACAACCACTTTACAATAGTGCATCTAACTCTTTTAAGGGGGGGGGGGGGGTTAGAAGGATTACTTTATCCTATCCTAGGTATTCCTTAAAGAGGTGGGGTTTCAGGTGTCTCCGGAAGGTGGTGATTGACTCCGCTGACCTGGCGTCGTGAGGGAGTTTGTTCCACCATTGGGGTGCCAGAGCAGCGAACAGTTTTGACTGGGCTGAGCGGGAACTGTACTTCCTCAGAGGTAGGGAGGCGAGCAGGCCAGAGGTGGATGAACGCAGTGCCCTTGTTTGGGTGTAGGGCCTGATCAGAGCCTGAAGGTACGGAGGTGCCGTTCCCCTCACAGCTCCGTAGGCAAGCACCATGGTCTTGTAGCGGATGCGAGCTTCAACTGGAAGCCAGTGGAGAGAGCGGAGGAGCGGGGTGACGTGAGAGAACTTGGGAAAGTTGAACACCAGACGGGCTGCGACGTTCTGGATGAGTATTTGTCACGAAGAGAGAAAATAGGATGTCCCATATCTCAGGATATTGAATGAGTCCATATCCGACCATAGGAAATGTCCATGTGTGATATTCAGAGTAATCCCAACATCATATACACTACCGTTCAAAAGTTTGGGGTCACTTAGAACGGTCCTTGTTTTCCATGAAACATACATGAAATGAGTTGCAAAATGAATAGGAAATATAGTCAAGACGTTGACAAGGTTATAAATAATTATTTTTAATTGAAATAATAATTGTGTCCTTCAAACTTTGCTTTCGTCAAAATCTTCAATTTGCAGAAATTACAGCCTTGCAGACCTTTGGCATTCTAGTTGTCAGTTTGTTGAGGTAATCTGAAGAGATTTCACCCTATGGTTTCTGAAGCACGTCACACAAGTTGGATTGGCTTGATGGGCACTTCTTATGTACCATACGGCCAAGCTGCTCCCAGAACAGCTCAATAGGGTTTACATCCAGTGACTGTGCAGGCCACTCCATTATAGACAGAATACCAGCTGACTGCTTCTTCCCTTTTTTTTTAATTTTTTTATTTTACCGTTATTTTACCAGGTAAGTTGACTGAGAACACGTTCTCATTTGCAGCAACGACCTGGGGAATAGTTACAGGGGAGAGGAGGGGGATGAATGAGCCAATTGTAAACTGGGGATTATTAGGTGACCGTGATGGTTGAGGGCCCTAAATAGTTATTGCATAGTTTGGAGCTGTGCTTTGGGTCATTGTCCTGTTATAGGAGGAAATTGGCTCCAATTAAGCGCTGTCCACAGGGCATGGCATTGCAAAATGGAGTGATAGCCTTCCTTCTTCAAGATCCCTTTTACCCTGTACAAATCTCACACTTTACCACCACCAAAGCACCCCGAGACCTAAATATTGCCTCCACCATGGATGACAGATGGCGTCAAGCACTCCTCCAGCATCTTTTCATTTTTTCTGCGTTTCACGAATGTTCTTCTTTGTGATCCGAACACCTCAAACTTATTTGTCTGTCCATAACACTTTTTTCCAATCTTCCTCTGTACAGTGTCTGTGTTCTTTTTCCCAACGTAATCTTTTCTTTTCATTGGCCAGTCTGAGATATGGCTTTTTCTTTGCAACTCTGGCTAGAAGGCCAGCATCCCAGAGTCGCCTCTTCACTGTTGACATTGAGACTGGTGTTTTACAGGTACTATTTAATGAAGCTGCCAGTTGAGGACTTGTGAGGCATTTGTTTCTCAAACTAGACACACTAATGTACTTGTCCTCTTGCGCAGTTGTGCACCGGGGCCTCCCACTCATTATATTCTGGTTGGAGACAGTTTGCACTGTTCTGTGAAGGGAGTTGTACACAGCATTGTACGAGGTCTTCAGTTTATTGGTAATTTCTCGCATGGAATAGCCTTCTTTTCTCAGAACAAGAATAGACTGCCAAGTTTTAGAAGAAAGTTATTTGTTTCTGGCCATTTTGAGCCTGTAATCGAACCCACAAATGCTGGTTCTCCAGATACTCAACTAATCTAAAGACGGCCAGTTTTATTGCTTCTTTAATCAGAACAACAGTTTTCAGCTGTGATAAGATAATTGCAAAAGGGTTTTCTAATGATCAATTAGCCTTTTTAAAATGATAAACTTGGATTAGCTAACACAACGTGTCATTGGAACACAGAAGTGATGGTTGCTGATAATGGGCCTCTGTACACCTATGTAGATATTCCATAACAAATCAGCCGTTTACAGCTACAATAGTCATTCACAACATTAACAATGCCTACACTGTATTTCTGATCAATTTGATATTATTTTAATGGACAATTTTTTTGCTTTTCTTTAAAAAAACAAGTACATTTCTAAATGACCCCAGACTTTTTTGAACGGTAGTGTATGTCTAAAAGACACATGAATTCAGAATGTCAGGATTTGGTGCATATCCACAAAACTCCAAATATACATTGGACATGGTCTGTATTCTCTAGAATATCAAAAACCAGTCATGTAAAGATATTGAACCCAGTCGGTGGGGATGTGATTATTGTATGTTTTGCATTTAGTTATGTTTTTGATTTTGGTTCCACGTTGTGAGCGGTATGTGTGCTGGTCCTGGTGGTTATGGGTGCGCTCGCAACCATGCCTGACCGGGCATCGGGCTGGGCTTTCCCTCCCTTGGAAAATCTCTTTGGGGCTTTGCCATGCCGGCGTCTGAGGTTGGGTGGGGGCAAGCGGTTGTTTTAATTGAATGAATAAATAAATAAACACTGATGGCATGGTGACAGATGGTTAAAAAAATCCATTGTGCCTGTTTTTTTTTTTCATTCCTATACTATAAAGGCCTCAGGATTCAAGTAAAGTCCATTTTTTTATTGCACTTGCAGTATGCATTTTCAAGAAAACATTTATAGTAGGTCAAGGCACTTACAAACAAAATGCCCATCCTAACTTCTATTAAAAGCCTACTTCCATGAAAAGTAATGTAGCTCAGAATGCTTCACCAAAAATGGCAGTCCATTCCCTATATAGTGCACTACTTTTGATCAGAGCCTTATGGGACCCGGTCAACAGTAGTGCACTATAAAGGGATTAAGGTGCCATTTGGGACGTAGACTCCTATGTTTCCTACTGTTGCTCAAAATGAAAGAGGCCTATTCTGGCTGTTTATTTGGACCAGGCTGTGTTTTCTGGCTGTTTATTTGGATCAGGCTGTGTTTTTGTGTAGCTGGACAGAGAGGTACTGTCTGTTTACAACTAGCTTGAATTTCAAAGAAACTTCAAATATACACAAGACACAACACTGTTGGATTTGAAGACATGTTTCCTTGCAGAGAGCCAAATGCTGCTGGAGAAGTCTCCTGTTTTTTTTCTCAGTCTGTAGTAAGAAACAGTGGTCAAACCAACCTAGAGTTGAGGTGTAGCTGAAAGGCAAGATTCCCATTGTTTTGTTAATGTGGTGAATAGATATGAATACTGTGTCTGTATATACACTGCTCAAAAAAATAAAGGGAACACTAAAATAACACATCCTAGATCTGAATGAATGAAATATTCTTATTAAATACTTTTTTCTTTACATAGTTGAATGTGCTGTCAACAAAATCACACAAAAATTATCAATGGAAATCAAATTTATCAACCCATGGAGGTCTGGATTTGGAGTCACACTCAAAATTAAAGTGGAAATCCACACTACAGGCTGATCCAACTTTGATGTAATGTCCTTAAAACAAGTCAAAATGAGGCTCAGTAGTGTGTGTGGCCTCCATGTGCCTGTATGACCTCCCTACAACGCCTGGGCATGCTCCTGATGTGGTGGCGGATGGTCTCCTGAGGGATCTCCTCCCAGACCTGGACTAAAGCATCCGCCAACTCCTGGACAGTCTGTGGTGCAACGTGGCGTTGGTGGATGGAGCGAGACATGATGTCCCAGATGTGCTCAATTGGATTCAGGTCTGGGGAACGGGCGGGCCAGTCCATAGCATCAATGCCTTCCTCTTGCAGGAACTGCTGACACTCCAGCCACATGAGGTCTAGCATTGTCTTGCATTAGGAGGAACCCAGGGCCAACCGCACCAGTATATGGTCTCACAAGGGGTCTGAGGATCTCATCTCGGTACCTAATGGCAGTCAGGCTACCTCTGGCGAGCACATGGAGGGCTGTGCGGCCCCCCAAAGAAATGCCACCCCACACCATGACTGACCCACCGCCAAACCGGTCATGCTGGAGGATGTTGCAGGCAGCAGAACATTCTCCACAGCGTCTCCAGACTCTGTCACGTCTGTCACATGTGCTCAGTGTGAACCTGCTTTCATCTGTGAAGAGCACAGGGCGCCAGTGGGGAATTTGCCAATCTTGGTGTTCTCTGGCAAATGCCAAACGTCCTGCACGGTGTTGGGCTGTAAGCACAACCCCCACCTGTGGACGTCGGGCCCTCATACCACCCTCATGGAGTCTGTTTCTGACCGTTTGAGCAGACACATGCACATTTGTGGCCTGCTGGAGGTCATTTTGCAGGGCTCTGGCAGTGCTCCTCCTGCTCCTCCTTGCACAAAGGCGGAGGTAGCGGTCCTGCTACTGGGTTGTTGCCCTCCTACGGCCTCCTCCACGTCTCCTGATGTACTGGCCTGTCTCCTGGTAGCGCCTCCATGCTCTGGACACTACGCTGACAGACACAGCAAACCTTCTTGCCACAGCTCGCATTGATGTGCCATCCTGGATGAGCTGCACTACCTGAGCCACTTGTGTGGGTTGTAGACTCCGTCTCATGCTACCACTAGAGTGAAAGCACCGCCATAATTCAAAAGTGACCAAAACATCAGCCAGGAAGCATAGGAACTGAGAAGTGGCCTGTGGTCACTACCTGCAGAACCACTCCTTTATTGGGGGTGTCTTGCTAATTGCCTATAATTTCCACCTGTTGTCTATTCCATTTGCACAACAGCATGTGAAATGTGTTGTCAATCAGTGTTGCTTCCTAAGTGGACAGTTTGATTTCACTGTGTGGGGGTACAGGTTAGTCGAGGTCATTTGTACATGTACTGTAGGTAGGGGTGGAGTGACTATGCATAGATCAAAAAGCATATCAAGATCCGGATATGGACCTCAGCCAAGAGAAACATATCTGAAATCAATATAGCTTGAATATGCTGAGAACCCAGATATGTGATGTATACAGTCGGTATTTACATTTACATTTACATTTAAGTCATTTAGCAGACGCTCTTATCCAGAGCGACTTACAAATTGGTGCATTCACCTTATGATATCCAGTGGAACAACCACTTTACAATAGTGCATCTAACTCTTTTAAGGGGGGGGGGGGGGTTAGAAGGATTACTTTATCCTATCCTAGGTATTCCTTAAAGAGGTGGGGTTTCAGGTGTCTCCGGAAGGTGGTGATTGACTCCGCTGACCTGGCGTCGTGAGGGAGTTTGTTCCACCATTGGGGTGCCAGAGCAGCGAACAGTTTTGACTGGGCTGAGCGGGAACTGTACTTCCTCAGAGGTAGGGAGGCGAGCAGGCCAGAGGTGGATGAACGCAGTGCCCTTGTTTGGGTGTAGGGCCTGATCAGAGCCTGAAGGTACGGAGGTGCCGTTCCCCTCACAGCTCCGTAGGCAAGCACCATGGTCTTGTAGCGGATGCGAGCTTCAACTGGAAGCCAGTGGAGAGAGCGGAGGAGCGGGGTGACGTGAGAGAACTTGGGAAAGTTGAACACCAGACGGGCTGCGACGTTCTGGATGAGTATTTGTCACGAAGAGAGAAAATAGGATGTCCCATATCTCAGGATATTGAATGAGTCCATATCCGACCATAGGAAATGTCCATGTGTGATATTCAGAGTAATCCCAACATCATATACACTACCGTTCAAAAGTTTGGGGTCACTTAGAACGGTCCTTGTTTTCCATGAAACATACATGAAATGAGTTGCAAAATGAATAGGAAATATAGTCAAGACGTTGACAAGGTTATAAATAATTATTTTTAATTGAAATAATAATTGTGTCCTTCAAACTTTGCTTTCGTCAAAATCTTCAATTTGCAGAAATTACAGCCTTGCAGACCTTTGGCATTCTAGTTGTCAGTTTGTTGAGGTAATCTGAAGAGATTTCACCCTATGGTTTCTGAAGCACGTCACACAAGTTGGATTGGCTTGATGGGCACTTCTTATGTACCATACGGCCAAGCTGCTCCCAGAACAGCTCAATAGGGTTTACATCCAGTGACTGTGCAGGCCACTCCATTATAGACAGAATACCAGCTGACTGCTTCTTCCCTTTTTTTTTAATTTTTTTATTTTACCGTTATTTTACCAGGTAAGTTGACTGAGAACACGTTCTCATTTGCAGCAACGACCTGGGGAATAGTTACAGGGGAGAGGAGGGGGATGAATGAGCCAATTGTAAACTGGGGATTATTAGGTGACCGTGATGGTTGAGGGCCCTAAATAGTTATTGCATAGTTTGGAGCTGTGCTTTGGGTCATTGTCCTGTTATAGGAGGAAATTGGCTCCAATTAAGCGCTGTCCACAGGGCATGGCATTGCAAAATGGAGTGATAGCCTTCCTTCTTCAAGATCCCTTTTACCCTGTACAAATCTCACACTTTACCACCACCAAAGCACCCCGAGACCTAAATATTGCCTCCACCATGGATGACAGATGGCGTCAAGCACTCCTCCAGCATCTTTTCATTTTTTCTGCGTTTCACGAATGTTCTTCTTTGTGATCCGAACACCTCAAACTTATTTGTCTGTCCATAACACTTTTTTCCAATCTTCCTCTGTACAGTGTCTGTGTTCTTTTTCCCAACGTAATCTTTTCTTTTCATTGGCCAGTCTGAGATATGGCTTTTTCTTTGCAACTCTGGCTAGAAGGCCAGCATCCCAGAGTCGCCTCTTCACTGTTGACATTGAGACTGGTGTTTTACAGGTACTATTTAATGAAGCTGCCAGTTGAGGACTTGTGAGGCATTTGTTTCTCAAACTAGACACACTAATGTACTTGTCCTCTTGCGCAGTTGTGCACCGGGGCCTCCCACTCATTATATTCTGGTTGGAGACAGTTTGCACTGTTCTGTGAAGGGAGTTGTACACAGCATTGTACGAGGTCTTCAGTTTATTGGTAATTTCTCGCATGGAATAGCCTTCTTTTCTCAGAACAAGAATAGACTGCCAAGTTTTAGAAGAAAGTTATTTGTTTCTGGCCATTTTGAGCCTGTAATCGAACCCACAAATGCTGGTTCTCCAGATACTCAACTAATCTAAAGACGGCCAGTTTTATTGCTTCTTTAATCAGAACAACAGTTTTCAGCTGTGATAAGATAATTGCAAAAGGGTTTTCTAATGATCAATTAGCCTTTTTAAAATTATAAACTTGGATTAGCTAACACAACGTGTCATTGGAACACAGAAGTGATGGTTGCTGATAATGGGCCTCTGTACACCTATGTAGATATTCCATAACAAATCAGCCGTTTACAGCTACAATAGTCATTCACAACATTAACAATGCCTACACTGTATTTCTGATCAATTTGATATTATTTTAATGGACAATTTTTTTGCTTTTCTTTAAAAAAACAAGTACATTTCTAAATGACCCCAGACTTTTTTGAACGGTAGTGTATGTCTAAAAGACACATGAATTCAGAATGTCAGGATTTGGTGCATATCCACAAAACTCCAAATATACATTGGACATGGTCTGTATTCTCTAGAATATCAAAAACCAGTCATGTAAAGATATTGAACCCAGTCGGTGGGGATGTGATTATTGTATGTTTTGCATTTAGTTATGTTTTTGATTTTGGTTCCACGTTGTGAGCGGTATGTGTGCTGGTCCTGGTGGTTATGGGTGCGCTCGCAACCATGCCTGACCGGGCATCGGGCTGGGCTTTCCCTCCCTTGGAAAATCTCTTTGGGGCTTTGCCATGCCGGCGTCTGAGGTTGGGTGGGGGCAAGCGGTTGTTTTAATTGAATGAATAAATAAATAAACACTGATGGCATGGTGACAGATGGTTAAAAAAATCCATTGTGCCTGTTTTTTTTTTTCATTCCTATACTATAAAGGCCTCAGGATTCAAGTAAAGTCCATTTTTTTATTGCACTTGCAGTATGCATTTTCAAGAAAACATTTATAGTAGGTCAAGGCACTTACAAACAAAATGCCCATCCTAACTTCTATTAAAAGCCTACTTCCATGAAAAGTAATGTAGCTCAGAATGCTTCACCAAAAATGGCAGTCCATTCCCTATATAGTGCACTACTTTTGATCAGAGCCTTATGGGACCCGGTCAACAGTAGTGCACTATAAAGGGATTAAGGTGCCATTTGGGACGTAGACTCCTATGTTTCCTACTGTTGCTCAAAATGAAAGAGGCCTATTCTGGCTGTTTATTTGGACCAGGCTGTGTTTTCTGGCTGTTTATTTGGATCAGGCTGTGTTTTTGTGTAGCTGGACAGAGAGGTACTGTCTGTTTACAACTAGCTTGAATTTCAAAGAAACTTCAAATATACACAAGACACAACACTGTTGGATTTGAAGACATGTTTCCTTGCAGAGAGCCAAATGCTGCTGGAGAAGTCTCCTGTTTTTTTTCTCAGTCTGTAGTAAGAAACAGTGGTCAAACCAACCTAGAGTTGAGGTGTAGCTGAAAGGCAAGATTCCCATTGTTTTGTTAATGTGGTGAATAGATATGAATACTGTGTCTGTATATACACTGCTCAAAAAAATAAAGGGAACACTAAAATAACACATCCTAGATCTGAATGAATGAAATATTCTTATTAAATACTTTTTTCTTTACATAGTTGAATGTGCTGTCAACAAAATCACACAAAAATTATCAATGGAAATCAAATTTATCAACCCATGGAGGTCTGGATTTGGAGTCACACTCAAAATTAAAGTGGAAATCCACACTACAGGCTGATCCAACTTTGATGTAATGTCCTTAAAACAAGTCAAAATGAGGCTCAGTAGTGTGTGTGGCCTCCACGTGCCTGTATGACCTCCCTACAACGCCTGGGCATGCTCCTGATGTGGTGGCGGATGGTCTCCTGAGGGATCTCCTCCCAGACCTGGACTAAAGCATCCGCCAACTCCTGGACAGTCTGTGGTGCAACGTGGCGTTGGTGGATGGAGCGAGACATGATGTCCCAGATGTGCTCAATTGGATTCAGGTCTGGGGAACGGGCGGGCCAGTCCATAGCATCAATGCCTTCCTCTTGCAGGAACTGCTGACACTCCAGCCACATGAGGTCTAGCATTGTCTTGCATTAGGAGGAACCCAGGGCCAACCGCACCAGTATATGGTCTCACAAGGGGTCTGAGGATCTCATCTCGGTACCTAATGGCAGTCAGGCTACCTCTGGCGAGCACATGGAGGGCTGTGCGGCCCCCCAAAGAAATGCCACCCCACACCATGACTGACCCACCGCCAAACCGGTCATGCTGGAGGATGTTGCAGGCAGCAGAACATTCTCCACAGCGTCTCCAGACTCTGTCACGTCTGTCACATGTGCTCAGTGTGAACCTGCTTTCATCTGTGAAGAGCACAGGGCGCCAGTGGGGAATTTGCCAATCTTGGTGTTCTCTGGCAAATGCCAAACGTCCTGCACGGTGTTGGGCTGTAAGCACAACCCCCACCTGTGGACGTCGGGCCCTCATACCACCCTCATGGAGTCTGTTTCTGACCGTTTGAGCAGACACATGCACATTTGTGGCCTGCTGGAGGTCATTTTGCAGGGCTCTGGCAGTGCTCCTCCTGCTCCTCCTTGCACAAAGGCGGAGGTAGCGGTCCTGCTACTGGGTTGTTGCCCTCCTACGGCCTCCTCCACGTCTCCTGATGTACTGGCCTGTCTCCTGGTAGCGCCTCCATGCTCTGGACACTACGCTGACAGACACAGCAAACCTTCTTGCCACAGCTCGCATTGATGTGCCATCCTGGATGAGCTGCACTACCTGAGCCACTTGTGTGGGTTGTAGACTCCGTCTCATGCTACCACTAGAGTGAAAGCACCGCCATAATTCAAAAGTGACCAAAACATCAGCCAGGAAGCATAGGAACTGAGAAGTGGCCTGTGGTCACTACCTGCAGAACCACTCCTTTATTGGGGGTGTCTTGCTAATTGCCTATAATTTCCACCTGTTGTCTATTCCATTTGCACAACAGCATGTGAAATGTGTTGTCAATCAGTGTTGCTTCCTAAGTGGACAGTTTGATTTCACTGTGTGGGGGTACAGGTTAGTCGAGGTCATTTGTACATGTACTGTAGGTAGGGGTGGAGTGACTATGCATAGATCAAAAAGCATATCAAGATCCGGATATGGACCTCAGCCAAGAGAAACATATCTGAAATCAATATAGCTTGAATATGCTGAGAACCCAGATATGTGATGTATACAGTCGGTATTTACATTTACATTTACATTTAAGTCATTTAGCAGACGCTCTTATCCAGAGCGACTTACAAATTGGTGCATTCACCTTATGATATCCAGTGGAACAACCACTTTACAATAGTGCATCTAACTCTTTTAAGGGGGGGGGGGGGGTTAGAAGGATTACTTTATCCTATCCTAGGTATTCCTTAAAGAGGTGGGGTTTCAGGTGTCTCCGGAAGGTGGTGATTGACTCCGCTGACCTGGCGTCGTGAGGGAGTTTGTTCCACCATTGGGGTGCCAGAGCAGCGAACAGTTTTGACTGGGCTGAGCGGGAACTGTACTTCCTCAGAGGTAGGGAGGCGAGCAGGCCAGAGGTGGATGAACGCAGTGCCCTTGTTTGGGTGTAGGGCCTGATCAGAGCCTGAAGGTACGGAGGTGCCGTTCCCCTCACAGCTCCGTAGGCAAGCACCATGGTCTTGTAGCGGATGCGAGCTTCAACTGGAAGCCAGTGGAGAGAGCGGAGGAGCGGGGTGACGTGAGAGAACTTGGGAAAGTTGAACACCAGACGGGCTGCGACGTTCTGGATGAGTATTTGTCACGAAGAGAGAAAATAGGATGTCCCATATCTCAGGATATTGAATGAGTCCATATCCGACCATAGGAAATGTCCATGTGTGATATTCAGAGTAATCCCAACATCATATACACTACCGTTCAAAAGTTTGGGGTCACTTAGAACGGTCCTTGTTTTCCATGAAACATACATGAAATGAGTTGCAAAATGAATAGGAAATATAGTCAAGACGTTGACAAGGTTATAAATAATTATTTTTAATTGAAATAATAATTGTGTCCTTCAAACTTTGCTTTCGTCAAAATCTTCAATTTGCAGAAATTACAGCCTTGCAGACCTTTGGCATTCTAGTTGTCAGTTTGTTGAGGTAATCTGAAGAGATTTCACCCTATGGTTTCTGAAGCACGTCACACAAGTTGGATTGGCTTGATGGGCACTTCTTATGTACCATACGGCCAAGCTGCTCCCAGAACAGCTCAATAGGGTTTACATCCAGTGACTGTGCAGGCCACTCCATTATAGACAGAATACCAGCTGACTGCTTCTTCCCTTTTTTTTTAATTTTTTTATTTTACCGTTATTTTACCAGGTAAGTTGACTGAGAACACGTTCTCATTTGCAGCAACGACCTGGGGAATAGTTACAGGGGAGAGGAGGGGGATGAATGAGCCAATTGTAAACTGGGGATTATTAGGTGACCGTGATGGTTGAGGGCCCTAAATAGTTATTGCATAGTTTGGAGCTGTGCTTTGGGTCATTGTCCTGTTATAGGAGGAAATTGGCTCCAATTAAGCGCTGTCCACAGGGCATGGCATTGCAAAATGGAGTGATAGCCTTCCTTCTTCAAGATCCCTTTTACCCTGTACAAATCTCACACTTTACCACCACCAAAGCACCCCGAGACCTAAATATTGCCTCCACCATGGATGACAGATGGCGTCAAGCACTCCTCCAGCATCTTTTCATTTTTTCTGCGTTTCACGAATGTTCTTCTTTGTGATCCGAACACCTCAAACTTATTTGTCTGTCCATAACACTTTTTTCCAATCTTCCTCTGTACAGTGTCTGTGTTCTTTTTCCCAACGTAATCTTTTCTTTTCATTGGCCAGTCTGAGATATGGCTTTTTCTTTGCAACTCTGGCTAGAAGGCCAGCATCCCAGAGTCGCCTCTTCACTGTTGACATTGAGACTGGTGTTTTACAGGTACTATTTAATGAAGCTGCCAGTTGAGGACTTGTGAGGCATTTGTTTCTCAAACTAGACACACTAATGTACTTGTCCTCTTGCGCAGTTGTGCACCGGGGCCTCCCACTCATTATATTCTGGTTGGAGACAGTTTGCACTGTTCTGTGAAGGGAGTTGTACACAGCATTGTACGAGGTCTTCAGTTTATTGGTAATTTCTCGCATGGAATAGCCTTCTTTTCTCAGAACAAGAATAGACTGCCAAGTTTTAGAAGAAAGTTATTTGTTTCTGGCCATTTTGAGCCTGTAATCGAACCCACAAATGCTGGTTCTCCAGATACTCAACTAATCTAAAGACGGCCAGTTTTATTGCTTCTTTAATCAGAACAACAGTTTTCAGCTGTGATAAGATAATTGCAAAAGGGTTTTCTAATGATCAATTAGCCTTTTTAAAATTATAAACTTGGATTAGCTAACACAACGTGTCATTGGAACACAGAAGTGATGGTTGCTGATAATGGGCCTCTGTACACCTATGTAGATATTCCATAACAAATCAGCCGTTTACAGCTACAATAGTCATTCACAACATTAACAATGCCTACACTGTATTTCTGATCAATTTGATATTATTTTAATGGACAATTTTTTTGCTTTTCTTTAAAAAAACAAGTACATTTCTAAATGACCCCAGACTTTTTTGAACGGTAGTGTATGTCTAAAAGACACATGAATTCAGAATGTCAGGATTTGGTGCATATCCACAAAACTCCAAATATACATTGGACATGGTCTGTATTCTCTAGAATATCAAAAACCAGTCATGTAAAGATATTGAACCCAGTCGGTGGGGATGTGATTATTGTATGTTTTGCATTTAGTTATGTTTTTGATTTTGGTTCCACGTTGTGAGCGGTATGTGTGCTGGTCCTGGTGGTTATGGGTGCGCTCGCAACCATGCCTGACCGGGCATCGGGCTGGGCTTTCCCTCCCTTGGAAAATCTCTTTGGGGCTTTGCCATGCCGGCGTCTGAGGTTGGGTGGGGGCAAGCGGTTGTTTTAATTGAATGAATAAATAAATAAACACTGATGGCATGGTGACAGATGGTTAAAAAAATCCATTGTGCCTGTTTTTTTTTTTCATTCCTATACTATAAAGGCCTCAGGATTCAAGTAAAGTCCATTTTTTTATTGCACTTGCAGTATGCATTTTCAAGAAAACATTTATAGTAGGTCAAGGCACTTACAAACAAAATGCCCATCCTAACTTCTATTAAAAGCCTACTTCCATGAAAAGTAATGTAGCTCAGAATGCTTCACCAAAAATGGCAGTCCATTCCCTATATAGTGCACTACTTTTGATCAGAGCCTTATGGGACCCGGTCAACAGTAGTGCACTATAAAGGGATTAAGGTGCCATTTGGGACGTAGACTCCTATGTTTCCTACTGTTGCTCAAAATGAAAGAGGCCTATTCTGGCTGTTTATTTGGACCAGGCTGTGTTTTCTGGCTGTTTATTTGGATCAGGCTGTGTTTTTGTGTAGCTGGACAGAGAGGTACTGTCTGTTTACAACTAGCTTGAATTTCAAAGAAACTTCAAATATACACAAGACACAACACTGTTGGATTTGAAGACATGTTTCCTTGCAGAGAGCCAAATGCTGCTGGAGAAGTCTCCTGTTTTTTTTCTCAGTCTGTAGTAAGAAACAGTGGTCAAACCAACCTAGAGTTGAGGTGTAGCTGAAAGGCAAGATTCCCATTGTTTTGTTAATGTGGTGAATAGATATGAATACTGTGTCTGTATATACACTGCTCAAAAAAATAAAGGGAACACTAAAATAACACATCCTAGATCTGAATGAATGAAATATTCTTATTAAATACTTTTTTCTTTACATAGTTGAATGTGCTGTCAACAAAATCACACAAAAATTATCAATGGAAATCAAATTTATCAACCCATGGAGGTCTGGATTTGGAGTCACACTCAAAATTAAAGTGGAAATCCACACTACAGGCTGATCCAACTTTGATGTAATGTCCTTAAAACAAGTCAAAATGAGGCTCAGTAGTGTGTGTGGCCTCCACGTGCCTGTATGACCTCCCTACAACGCCTGGGCATGCTCCTGATGTGGTGGCGGATGGTCTCCTGAGGGATCTCCTCCCAGACCTGGACTAAAGCATCCGCCAACTCCTGGACAGTCTGTGGTGCAACGTGGCGTTGGTGGATGGAGCGAGACATGATGTCCCAGATGTGCTCAATTGGATTCAGGTCTGGGGAACGGGCGGGCCAGTCCATAGCATCAATGCCTTCCTCTTGCAGGAACTGCTGACACTCCAGCCACATGAGGTCTAGCATTGTCTTGCATTAGGAGGAACCCAGGGCCAACCGCACCAGTATATGGTCTCACAAGGGGTCTGAGGATCTCATCTCGGTACCTAATGGCAGTCAGGCTACCTCTGGCGAGCACATGGAGGGCTGTGCGGCCCCCCAAAGAAATGCCACCCCACACCATGACTGACCCACCGCCAAACCGGTCATGCTGGAGGATGTTGCAGGCAGCAGAACATTCTCCACAGCGTCTCCAGACTCTGTCACGTCTGTCACATGTGCTCAGTGTGAACCTGCTTTCATCTGTGAAGAGCACAGGGCGCCAGTGGGGAATTTGCCAATCTTGGTGTTCTCTGGCAAATGCCAAACGTCCTGCACGGTGTTGGGCTGTAAGCACAACCCCCACCTGTGGACGTCGGGCCCTCATACCACCCTCATGGAGTCTGTTTCTGACCGTTTGAGCAGACACATGCACATTTGTGGCCTGCTGGAGGTCATTTTGCAGGGCTCTGGCAGTGCTCCTCCTGCTCCTCCTTGCACAAAGGCGGAGGTAGCGGTCCTGCTACTGGGTTGTTGCCCTCCTACGGCCTCCTCCACGTCTCCTGATGTACTGGCCTGTCTCCTGGTAGCGCCTCCATGCTCTGGACACTACGCTGACAGACACAGCAAACCTTCTTGCCACAGCTCGCATTGATGTGCCATCCTGGATGAGCTGCACTACCTGAGCCACTTGTGTGGGTTGTAGACTCCGTCTCATGCTACCACTAGAGTGAAAGCACCGCCATAATTCAAAAGTGACCAAAACATCAGCCAGGAAGCATAGGAACTGAGAAGTGGCCTGTGGTCACTACCTGCAGAACCACTCCTTTATTGGGGGTGTCTTGCTAATTGCCTATAATTTCCACCTGTTGTCTATTCCATTTGCACAACAGCATGTGAAATGTGTTGTCAATCAGTGTTGCTTCCTAAGTGGACAGTTTGATTTCACTGTGTGGGGGTACAGGTTAGTCGAGGTCATTTGTACATGTACTGTAGGTAGGGGTGGAGTGACTATGCATAGATCAAAAAGCATATCAAGATCCGGATATGGACCTCAGCCAAGAGAAACATATCTGAAATCAATATAGCTTGAATATGCTGAGAACCCAGATATGTGATGTATACAGTCGGTATTTACATTTACATTTACATTTACAGTGAGGGAAAAAAGTATTTGATCCCCTGCTGATTTTGTTCGTTTGCCCACTGACAATGAAATGATCAGTCTGTAATTTTAATGGTATGTTTATTTGAACAGTGAGAGACAGAATATCAACAAAAAAATCCAGAAAAACACATGTCAAAAATGTTATAAATTGATTTGCATTTTAATGAGGGAAATAAGTATTTGACCCCTCTTCAAAACATGACTTAGTACTTGGTGGCAAAACCCTTGTTGGCAATCACAGAGGTCAGATGTTTCTTGTAGTTGGCCACCAGGTTTGCACACATCTCAGGAGGGATTTTGTCCCACTCCTCTTTGCAGATCTTCTTCAAGTCATTAAGATTTCGAGGCTGACGTTTGGCAACTCGAACCTTCAGCTCCCTCCACAGATTTTCTATAGGATTAAGGTCTGGAGACTGGCTAGGCCACTCCAGGACCTTAATGTGCTTTTTCTTGAGCCACTCCTTTGTTGCCTTGGCCGTGTGTTTTGGGTCATTGTCATGCTGGAATACCCATCCACGACCCATTTTCAATGCCCTGGCTGAGGGAAGGAGGTTTTCACCCAAGATTTGACGGTACATGGCCCCGTCCATCGTCCCTTTGATGCGGTGAAGTTGTCCTGTCCCCTTAGCAGAAAAACACCCCCAAAGCATAATGTTTCCACCTCCATGTTTGACGGTGGGGATGGTTTCTTGGGGTCATAGGCAGCATTCCTCCTCCTCCAAACACGGCAAGTTGAGTTGATGCCAAAGAACTCCACTTTGGTCTCGTCTGACCACAACACGTTCACCCAGTTGTCCTCTGAATCATTCAGATGTTCATTGGCAAACTTCAGACGGGTATGTATATGAGCTTTCTTGAGCAGGGGGACCTTGCGGGCGCTGCAGGATTTCAGTCCTTCACGGCGTAGTGTGTTACCAATTGTTTTCTTGGTGACTATGGTCCCAGCTGCCTTGAGATCATTGACAAGATCCTCCTGTTTAGTTCTGGGCAGATTCCTCACCATTCTCATGATCATTGCAACTCCACGAGGTGAGATCTTGCATGGAGCCCTAGGCCAAGGGAGTTTGACAGTTGTTTTGTGTTTCTTCCATTTGCGAATAATCGCACCAACTGTTGTCACCTTCTCACCAAGCTGCTTGGCAATGGTCTTGTAGCCCATTCCAGCCTTGTGTAGATCTACAATCTTGTCCCTGACATCCTTGGAGAGCTCTTTGGTCTTGGCCATGGTGGAGAGTTTGGAATCTGATTGATTGATTGCTTCTGTGGACAGGTGTCTTTTATACAGGTAAGAAACTGAGATTAGGAGCACTCCCTTTAAGAGTGTGCTCCTAATCTCAGCTCGTTACCTGTATGAAAGACACCTGGGAGCCAGAAATCTTTCTGATTGAGAGGGGGTCAAATACTTATTTCCCTCATTAAAATGCAAATCAATTTATAACATTTTTGACATGCGTTTTTCTGGATATTTTTGTTGTTATTCTGTCTCTCACTGTTCAAATAAACCTACCATTAAAATTATAGACTGATCATTTCTTTGTCAGTGGGCAAACGTACAAAATCAGCAGGGGATCAAATACTTTTTTCCCTCACTGTAAGTCATTTAGCAGACGCTCTTATCCAGAGCGACTTACAAATTGGTGCATTCACCTTATGATATCCAGTGGAACAACCACTTTACAATAGTGCATCTAACTCTTTTAAGGGGGGGGGGGGGGGGTTAGAAGGATTACTTTATCCTATCCTAGGTATTCCTTAAAGAGGTGGGGTTTCAGGTGTCTCCGGAAGGTGGTGATTGACTCCGCTGACCTGGCGTCGTGAGGGAGTTTGTTCCACCATTGGGGTGCCAGAGCAGCGAACAGTTTTGACTGGGCTGAGCGGGAACTGTACTTCCTCAGAGGTAGGGAGGCGAGCAGGCCAGAGGTGGATGAACGCAGTGCCCTTGTTTGGGTGTAGGGCCTGATCAGAGCCTGAAGGTACGGAGGTGCCGTTCCCCTCACAGCTCCGTAGGCAAGCACCATGGTCTTGTAGCGGATGCGAGCTTCAACTGGAAGCCAGTGGAGAGAGCGGAGGAGCGGGGTGACGTGAGAGAACTTGGGAAAGTTGAACACCAGACGGGCTGCGACGTTCTGGATGAGTATTTGTCACGAAGAGAGAAAATAGGATGTCCCATATCTCAGGATATTGAATGAGTCCATATCCGACCATAGGAAATGTCCATGTGTGATATTCAGAGTAATCCCAACATCATATACACTACCGTTCAAAAGTTTGGGGTCACTTAGAACGGTCCTTGTTTTCCATGAAACATACATGAAATGAGTTGCAAAATGAATAGGAAATATAGTCAAGACGTTGACAAGGTTATAAATAATTATTTTTAATTGAAATAATAATTGTGTCCTTCAAACTTTGCTTTCGTCAAAATCTTCAATTTGCAGAAATTACAGCCTTGCAGACCTTTGGCATTCTAGTTGTCAGTTTGTTGAGGTAATCTGAAGAGATTTCACCCTATGGTTTCTGAAGCACGTCACACAAGTTGGATTGGCTTGATGGGCACTTCTTATGTACCATACGGCCAAGCTGCTCCCAGAACAGCTCAATAGGGTTTACATCCAGTGACTGTGCAGGCCACTCCATTATAGACAGAATACCAGCTGACTGCTTCTTCCCTTTTTTTTTAATTTTTTTATTTTACCGTTATTTTACCAGGTAAGTTGACTGAGAACACGTTCTCATTTGCAGCAACGACCTGGGGAATAGTTACAGGGGAGAGGAGGGGGATGAATGAGCCAATTGTAAACTGGGGATTATTAGGTGACCGTGATGGTTGAGGGCCCTAAATAGTTATTGCATAGTTTGGAGCTGTGCTTTGGGTCATTGTCCTGTTATAGGAGGAAATTGGCTCCAATTAAGCGCTGTCCACAGGGCATGGCATTGCAAAATGGAGTGATAGCCTTCCTTCTTCAAGATCCCTTTTACCCTGTACAAATCTCACACTTTACCACCACCAAAGCACCCCGAGACCTAAATATTGCCTCCACCATGGATGACAGATGGCGTCAAGCACTCCTCCAGCATCTTTTCATTTTTTCTGCGTTTCACGAATGTTCTTCTTTGTGATCCGAACACCTCAAACTTATTTGTCTGTCCATAACACTTTTTTCCAATCTTCCTCTGTACAGTGTCTGTGTTCTTTTTCCCAACGTAATCTTTTCTTTTCATTGGCCAGTCTGAGATATGGCTTTTTCTTTGCAACTCTGGCTAGAAGGCCAGCATCCCAGAGTCGCCTCTTCACTGTTGACATTGAGACTGGTGTTTTACAGGTACTATTTAATGAAGCTGCCAGTTGAGGACTTGTGAGGCATTTGTTTCTCAAACTAGACACACTAATGTACTTGTCCTCTTGCGCAGTTGTGCACCGGGGCCTCCCACTCATTATATTCTGGTTGGAGACAGTTTGCACTGTTCTGTGAAGGGAGTTGTACACAGCATTGTACGAGGTCTTCAGTTTATTGGTAATTTCTCGCATGGAATAGCCTTCTTTTCTCAGAACAAGAATAGACTGCCAAGTTTTAGAAGAAAGTTATTTGTTTCTGGCCATTTTGAGCCTGTAATCGAACCCACAAATGCTGGTTCTCCAGATACTCAACTAATCTAAAGACGGCCAGTTTTATTGCTTCTTTAATCAGAACAACAGTTTTCAGCTGTGATAAGATAATTGCAAAAGGGTTTTCTAATGATCAATTAGCCTTTTTAAAATTATAAACTTGGATTAGCTAACACAACGTGTCATTGGAACACAGAAGTGATGGTTGCTGATAATGGGCCTCTGTACACCTATGTAGATATTCCATAACAAATCAGCCGTTTACAGCTACAATAGTCATTCACAACATTAACAATGCCTACACTGTATTTCTGATCAATTTGATATTATTTTAATGGACAATTTTTTTGCTTTTCTTTAAAAAAACAAGTACATTTCTAAATGACCCCAGACTTTTTTGAACGGTAGTGTATGTCTAAAAGACACATGAATTCAGAATGTCAGGATTTGGTGCATATCCACAAAACTCCAAATATACATTGGACATGGTCTGTATTCTCTAGAATATCAAAAACCAGTCATGTAAAGATATTGAACCCAGTCGGTGGGGATGTGATTATTGTATGTTTTGCATTTAGTTATGTTTTTGATTTTGGTTCCACGTTGTGAGCGGTATGTGTGCTGGTCCTGGTGGTTATGGGTGCGCTCGCAACCATGCCTGACCGGGCATCGGGCTGGGCTTTCCCTCCCTTGGAAAATCTCTTTGGGGCTTTGCCATGCCGGCGTCTGAGGTTGGGTGGGGGCAAGCGGTTGTTTTAATTGAATGAATAAATAAATAAACACTGATGGCATGGTGACAGATGGTTAAAAAAATCCATTGTGCCTGTTTTTTTTTTTCATTCCTATACTATAAAGGCCTCAGGATTCAAGTAAAGTCCATTTTTTTATTGCACTTGCAGTATGCATTTTCAAGAAAACATTTATAGTAGGTCAAGGCACTTACAAACAAAATGCCCATCCTAACTTCTATTAAAAGCCTACTTCCATGAAAAGTAATGTAGCTCAGAATGCTTCACCAAAAATGGCAGTCCATTCCCTATATAGTGCACTACTTTTGATCAGAGCCTTATGGGACCCGGTCAACAGTAGTGCACTATAAAGGGATTAAGGTGCCATTTGGGACGTAGACTCCTATGTTTCCTACTGTTGCTCAAAATGAAAGAGGCCTATTCTGGCTGTTTATTTGGACCAGGCTGTGTTTTCTGGCTGTTTATTTGGATCAGGCTGTGTTTTTGTGTAGCTGGACAGAGAGGTACTGTCTGTTTACAACTAGCTTGAATTTCAAAGAAACTTCAAATATACACAAGACACAACACTGTTGGATTTGAAGACATGTTTCCTTGCAGAGAGCCAAATGCTGCTGGAGAAGTCTCCTGTTTTTTTTCTCAGTCTGTAGTAAGAAACAGTGGTCAAACCAACCTAGAGTTGAGGTGTAGCTGAAAGGCAAGATTCCCATTGTTTTGTTAATGTGGTGAATAGATATGAATACTGTGTCTGTATATACACTGCTCAAAAAAATAAAGGGAACACTAAAATAACACATCCTAGATCTGAATGAATGAAATATTCTTATTAAATACTTTTTTCTTTACATAGTTGAATGTGCTGTCAACAAAATCACACAAAAATTATCAATGGAAATCAAATTTATCAACCCATGGAGGTCTGGATTTGGAGTCACACTCAAAATTAAAGTGGAAATCCACACTACAGGCTGATCCAACTTTGATGTAATGTCCTTAAAACAAGTCAAAATGAGGCTCAGTAGTGTGTGTGGCCTCCACGTGCCTGTATGACCTCCCTACAACGCCTGGGCATGCTCCTGATGTGGTGGCGGATGGTCTCCTGAGGGATCTCCTCCCAGACCTGGACTAAAGCATCCGCCAACT
Organism: Salvelinus alpinus; assembly: GCF_045679555.1. Classification (NCBI taxonomy): domain Eukaryota; kingdom Metazoa; phylum Chordata; class Actinopteri; order Salmoniformes; family Salmonidae; genus Salvelinus; species Salvelinus alpinus. Next base: position 20,223,730 of record NC_092114.1, on the reverse strand, counting down.
CCTGGACAGTCTGTGGTGCAACGTGGCGTTGGTGGATGGAGCGAGACATGATGTCCCAGATGTGCTCAATTGGATTCAGGTCTGGGGAACGGGCGGGCCAGTCCATAGCATCAATGCCTTCCTCTTGCAGGAACTGCTGACACTCCAGCCACATGAGGTCTAGCATTGTCTTGCATTAGGAGGAACCCAGGGCCAACCGCACCAGTATATGGTCTCACAAGGGGTCTGAGGATCTCATCTCGGTACCTAATGGCAGTCAGGCTACCTCTGGCGAGCACATGGAGGGCTGTGCGGCCCCCCAAAGAAATGCCACCCCACACCATGACTGACCCACCGCCAAACCGGTCATGCTGGAGGATGTTGCAGGCAGCAGAACATTCTCCACAGCGTCTCCAGACTCTGTCACGTCTGTCACATGTGCTCAGTGTGAACCTGCTTTCATCTGTGAAGAGCACAGGGCGCCAGTGGGGAATTTGCCAATCTTGGTGTTCTCTGGCAAATGCCAAACGTCCTGCACGGTGTTGGGCTGTAAGCACAACCCCCACCTGTGGACGTCGGGCCCTCATACCACCCTCATGGAGTCTGTTTCTGACCGTTTGAGCAGACACATGCACATTTGTGGCCTGCTGGAGGTCATTTTGCAGGGCTCTGGCAGTGCTCCTCCTGCTCCTCCTTGCACAAAGGCGGAGGTAGCGGTCCTGCTACTGGGTTGTTGCCCTCCTACGGCCTCCTCCACGTCTCCTGATGTACTGGCCTGTCTCCTGGTAGCGCCTCCATGCTCTGGACACTACGCTGACAGACACAGCAAACCTTCTTGCCACAGCTCGCATTGATGTGCCATCCTGGATGAGCTGCACTACCTGAGCCACTTGTGTGGGTTGTAGACTCCGTCTCATGCTACCACTAGAGTGAAAGCACCGCCATAATTCAAAAGTGACCAAAACATCAGCCAGGAAGCATAGGAACTGAGAAGTGGCCTGTGGTCACTACCTGCAGAACCACTCCTTTATTGGGGGTGTCTTGCTAATTGCCTATAATTTCCACCTGTTGTCTATTCCATTTGCACAACAGCATGTGAAATGTGTTGTCAATCAGTGTTGCTTCCTAAGTGGACAGTTTGATTTCACTGTGTGGGGGTACAGGTTAGTCGAGGTCATTTGTACATGTACTGTAGGTAGGGGTGGAGTGACTATGCATAGATCAAAAAGCATATCAAGATCCGGATATGGACCTCAGCCAAGAGAAACATATCTGAAATCAATATAGCTTGAATATGCTGAGAACCCAGATATGTGATGTATACAGTCGGTATTTACATTTACATTTACATTTACAGTGAGGGAAAAAAGTATTTGATCCCCTGCTGATTTTGTTCGTTTGCCCACTGACAATGAAATGATCAGTCTGTAATTTTAATGGTATGTTTATTTGAACAGTGAGAGACAGAATATCAACAAAAAAATCCAGAAAAACACATGTCAAAAATGTTATAAATTGATTTGCATTTTAATGAGGGAAATAAGTATTTGACCCCTCTTCAAAACATGACTTAGTACTTGGTGGCAAAACCCTTGTTGGCAATCACAGAGGTCAGATGTTTCTTGTAGTTGGCCACCAGGTTTGCACACATCTCAGGAGGGATTTTGTCCCACTCCTCTTTGCAGATCTTCTTCAAGTCATTAAGATTTCGAGGCTGACGTTTGGCAACTCGAACCTTCAGCTCCCTCCACAGATTTTCTATAGGATTAAGGTCTGGAGACTGGCTAGGCCACTCCAGGACCTTAATGTGCTTTTTCTTGAGCCACTCCTTTGTTGCCTTGGCCGTGTGTTTTGGGTCATTGTCATGCTGGAATACCCATCCACGACCCATTTTCAATGCCCTGGCTGAGGGAAGGAGGTTTTCACCCAAGATTTGACGGTACATGGCCCCGTCCATCGTCCCTTTGATGCGGTGAAGTTGTCCTGTCCCCTTAGCAGAAAAACACCCCCAAAGCATAATGTTTCCACCTCCATGTTTGACGGTGGGGATGGTTTCTTGGGGTCATAGGCAGCATTCCTCCTCCTCCAAACACGGCAAGTTGAGTTGATGCCAAAGAACTCCACTTTGGTCTCGTCTGACCACAACACGTTCACCCAGTTGTCCTCTGAATCATTCAGATGTTCATTGGCAAACTTCAGACGGGTATGTATATGAGCTTTCTTGAGCAGGGGGACCTTGCGGGCGCTGCAGGATTTCAGTCCTTCACGGCGTAGTGTGTTACCAATTGTTTTCTTGGTGACTATGGTCCCAGCTGCCTTGAGATCATTGACAAGATCCTCCTGTTTAGTTCTGGGCAGATTCCTCACCATTCTCATGATCATTGCAACTCCACGAGGTGAGATCTTGCATGGAGCCCTAGGCCAAGGGAGTTTGACAGTTGTTTTGTGTTTCTTCCATTTGCGAATAATCGCACCAACTGTTGTCACCTTCTCACCAAGCTGCTTGGCAATGGTCTTGTAGCCCATTCCAGCCTTGTGTAGATCTACAATCTTGTCCCTGACATCCTTGGAGAGCTCTTTGGTCTTGGCCATGGTGGAGAGTTTGGAATCTGATTGATTGATTGCTTCTGTGGACAGGTGTCTTTTATACAGGTAAGAAACTGAGATTAGGAGCACTCCCTTTAAGAGTGTGCTCCTAATCTCAGCTCGTTACCTGTATGAAAGACACCTGGGAGCCAGAAATCTTTCTGATTGAGAGGGGGTCAAATACTTATTTCCCTCATTAAAATGCAAATCAATTTATAACATTTTTGACATGCGTTTTTCTGGATATTTTTGTTGTTATTCTGTCTCTCACTGTTCAAATAAACCTACCATTAAAATTATAGACTGATCATTTCTTTGTCAGTGGGCAAACGTACAAAATCAGCAGGGGATCAAATACTTTTTTCCCTCACTGTAAGTCATTTAGCAGACGCTCTTATCCAGAGCGACTTACAAATTGGTGCATTCACCTTATGATATCCAGTGGAACAACCACTTTACAATAGTGCATCTAACTCTTTTAAGGGGGGGGGGGGGGGGTTAGAAGGATTACTTTATCCTATCCTAGGTATTCCTTAAAGAGGTGGGGTTTCAGGTGTCTCCGGAAGGTGGTGATTGACTCCGCTGACCTGGCGTCGTGAGGGAGTTTGTTCCACCATTGGGGTGCCAGAGCAGCGAACAGTTTTGACTGGGCTGAGCGGGAACTGTACTTCCTCAGAGGTAGGGAGGCGAGCAGGCCAGAGGTGGATGAACGCAGTGCCCTTGTTTGGGTGTAGGGCCTGATCAGAGCCTGAAGGTACGGAGGTGCCGTTCCCCTCACAGCTCCGTAGGCAAGCACCATGGTCTTGTAGCGGATGCGAGCTTCAACTGGAAGCCAGTGGAGAGAGCGGAGGAGCGGGGTGACGTGAGAGAACTTGGGAAAGTTGAACACCAGACGGGCTGCGACGTTCTGGATGAGTATTTGTCACGAAGAGAGAAAATAGGATGTCCCATATCTCAGGATATTGAATGAGTCCATATCCGACCATAGGAAATGTCCATGTGTGATATTCAGAGTAATCCCAACATCATATACACTACCGTTCAAAAGTTTGGGGTCACTTAGAACGGTCCTTGTTTTCCATGAAACATACATGAAATGAGTTGCAAAATGAATAGGAAATATAGTCAAGACGTTGACAAGGTTATAAATAATTATTTTTAATTGAAATAATAATTGTGTCCTTCAAACTTTGCTTTCGTCAAAATCTTCAATTTGCAGAAATTACAGCCTTGCAGACCTTTGGCATTCTAGTTGTCAGTTTGTTGAGGTAATCTGAAGAGATTTCACCCTATGGTTTCTGAAGCACGTCACACAAGTTGGATTGGCTTGATGGGCACTTCTTATGTACCATACGGCCAAGCTGCTCCCAGAACAGCTCAATAGGGTTTACATCCAGTGACTGTGCAGGCCACTCCATTATAGACAGAATACCAGCTGACTGCTTCTTCCCTTTTTTTTTAATTTTTTTATTTTACCGTTATTTTACCAGGTAAGTTGACTGAGAACACGTTCTCATTTGCAGCAACGACCTGGGGAATAGTTACAGGGGAGAGGAGGGGGATGAATGAGCCAATTGTAAACTGGGGATTATTAGGTGACCGTGATGGTTGAGGGCCCTAAATAGTTATTGCATAGTTTGGAGCTGTGCTTTGGGTCATTGTCCTGTTATAGGAGGAAATTGGCTCCAATTAAGCGCTGTCCACAGGGCATGGCATTGCAAAATGGAGTGATAGCCTTCCTTCTTCAAGATCCCTTTTACCCTGTACAAATCTCACACTTTACCACCACCAAAGCACCCCGAGACCTAAATATTGCCTCCACCATGGATGACAGATGGCGTCAAGCACTCCTCCAGCATCTTTTCATTTTTTCTGCGTTTCACGAATGTTCTTCTTTGTGATCCGAACACCTCAAACTTATTTGTCTGTCCATAACACTTTTTTCCAATCTTCCTCTGTACAGTGTCTGTGTTCTTTTTCCCAACGTAATCTTTTCTTTTCATTGGCCAGTCTGAGATATGGCTTTTTCTTTGCAACTCTGGCTAGAAGGCCAGCATCCCAGAGTCGCCTCTTCACTGTTGACATTGAGACTGGTGTTTTACAGGTACTATTTAATGAAGCTGCCAGTTGAGGACTTGTGAGGCATTTGTTTCTCAAACTAGACACACTAATGTACTTGTCCTCTTGCGCAGTTGTGCACCGGGGCCTCCCACTCATTATATTCTGGTTGGAGACAGTTTGCACTGTTCTGTGAAGGGAGTTGTACACAGCATTGTACGAGGTCTTCAGTTTATTGGTAATTTCTCGCATGGAATAGCCTTCTTTTCTCAGAACAAGAATAGACTGCCAAGTTTTAGAAGAAAGTTATTTGTTTCTGGCCATTTTGAGCCTGTAATCGAACCCACAAATGCTGGTTCTCCAGATACTCAACTAATCTAAAGACGGCCAGTTTTATTGCTTCTTTAATCAGAACAACAGTTTTCAGCTGTGATAAGATAATTGCAAAAGGGTTTTCTAATGATCAATTAGCCTTTTTAAAATTATAAACTTGGATTAGCTAACACAACGTGTCATTGGAACACAGAAGTGATGGTTGCTGATAATGGGCCTCTGTACACCTATGTAGATATTCCATAACAAATCAGCCGTTTACAGCTACAATAGTCATTCACAACATTAACAATGCCTACACTGTATTTCTGATCAATTTGATATTATTTTAATGGACAATTTTTTTGCTTTTCTTTAAAAAAACAAGTACATTTCTAAATGACCCCAGACTTTTTTGAACGGTAGTGTATGTCTAAAAGACACATGAATTCAGAATGTCAGGATTTGGTGCATATCCACAAAACTCCAAATATACATTGGACATGGTCTGTATTCTCTAGAATATCAAAAACCAGTCATGTAAAGATATTGAACCCAGTCGGTGGGGATGTGATTATTGTATGTTTTGCATTTAGTTATGTTTTTGATTTTGGTTCCACGTTGTGAGCGGTATGTGTGCTGGTCCTGGTGGTTATGGGTGCGCTCGCAACCATGCCTGACCGGGCATCGGGCTGGGCTTTCCCTCCCTTGGAAAATCTCTTTGGGGCTTTGCCATGCCGGCGTCTGAGGTTGGGTGGGGGCAAGCGGTTGTTTTAATTGAATGAATAAATAAATAAACACTGATGGCATGGTGACAGATGGTTAAAAAAATCCATTGTGCCTGTTTTTTTTTTTCATTCCTATACTATAAAGGCCTCAGGATTCAAGTAAAGTCCATTTTTTTATTGCACTTGCAGTATGCATTTTCAAGAAAACATTTATAGTAGGTCAAGGCACTTACAAACAAAATGCCCATCCTAACTTCTATTAAAAGCCTACTTCCATGAAAAGTAATGTAGCTCAGAATGCTTCACCAAAAATGGCAGTCCATTCCCTATATAGTGCACTACTTTTGATCAGAGCCTTATGGGACCCGGTCAACAGTAGTGCACTATAAAGGGATTAAGGTGCCATTTGGGACGTAGACTCCTATGTTTCCTACTGTTGCTCAAAATGAAAGAGGCCTATTCTGGCTGTTTATTTGGACCAGGCTGTGTTTTCTGGCTGTTTATTTGGATCAGGCTGTGTTTTTGTGTAGCTGGACAGAGAGGTACTGTCTGTTTACAACTAGCTTGAATTTCAAAGAAACTTCAAATATACACAAGACACAACACTGTTGGATTTGAAGACATGTTTCCTTGCAGAGAGCCAAATGCTGCTGGAGAAGTCTCCTGTTTTTTTTCTCAGTCTGTAGTAAGAAACAGTGGTCAAACCAACCTAGAGTTGAGGTGTAGCTGAAAGGCAAGATTCCCATTGTTTTGTTAATGTGGTGAATAGATATGAATACTGTGTCTGTATATACACTGCTCAAAAAAATAAAGGGAACACTAAAATAACACATCCTAGATCTGAATGAATGAAATATTCTTATTAAATACTTTTTTCTTTACATAGTTGAATGTGCTGTCAACAAAATCACACAAAAATTATCAATGGAAATCAAATTTATCAACCCATGGAGGTCTGGATTTGGAGTCACACTCAAAATTAAAGTGGAAATCCACACTACAGGCTGATCCAACTTTGATGTAATGTCCTTAAAACAAGTCAAAATGAGGCTCAGTAGTGTGTGTGGCCTCCACGTGCCTGTATGACCTCCCTACAACGCCTGGGCATGCTCCTGATGTGGTGGCGGATGGTCTCCTGAGGGATCTCCTCCCAGACCTGGACTAAAGCATCCGCCAACTCCTGGACAGTCTGTGGTGCAACGTGGCGTTGGTGGATGGAGCGAGACATGATGTCCCAGATGTGCTCAATTGGATTCAGGTCTGGGGAACGGGCGGGCCAGTCCATAGCATCAATGCCTTCCTCTTGCAGGAACTGCTGACACTCCAGCCACATGAGGTCTAGCATTGTCTTGCATTAGGAGGAACCCAGGGCCAACCGCACCAGTATATGGTCTCACAAGGGGTCTGAGGATCTCATCTCGGTACCTAATGGCAGTCAGGCTACCTCTGGCGAGCACATGGAGGGCTGTGCGGCCCCCCAAAGAAATGCCACCCCACACCATGACTGACCCACCGCCAAACCGGTCATGCTGGAGGATGTTGCAGGCAGCAGAACATTCTCCACAGCGTCTCCAGACTCTGTCACGTCTGTCACATGTGCTCAGTGTGAACCTGCTTTCATCTGTGAAGAGCACAGGGCGCCAGTGGGGAATTTGCCAATCTTGGTGTTCTCTGGCAAATGCCAAACGTCCTGCACGGTGTTGGGCTGTAAGCACAACCCCCACCTGTGGACGTCGGGCCCTCATACCACCCTCATGGAGTCTGTTTCTGACCGTTTGAGCAGACACATGCACATTTGTGGCCTGCTGGAGGTCATTTTGCAGGGCTCTGGCAGTGCTCCTCCTGCTCCTCCTTGCACAAAGGCGGAGGTAGCGGTCCTGCTACTGGGTTGTTGCCCTCCTACGGCCTCCTCCACGTCTCCTGATGTACTGGCCTGTCTCCTGGTAGCGCCTCCATGCTCTGGACACTACGCTGACAGACACAGCAAACCTTCTTGCCACAGCTCGCATTGATGTGCCATCCTGGATGAGCTGCACTACCTGAGCCACTTGTGTGGGTTGTAGACTCCGTCTCATGCTACCACTAGAGTGAAAGCACCGCCATAATTCAAAAGTGACCAAAACATCAGCCAGGAAGCATAGGAACTGAGAAGTGGCCTGTGGTCACTACCTGCAGAACCACTCCTTTATTGGGGGTGTCTTGCTAATTGCCTATAATTTCCACCTGTTGTCTATTCCATTTGCACAACAGCATGTGAAATGTGTTGTCAATCAGTGTTGCTTCCTAAGTGGACAGTTTGATTTCACTGTGTGGGGGTACAGGTTAGTCGAGGTCATTTGTACATGTACTGTAGGTAGGGGTGGAGTGACTATGCATAGATCAAAAAGCATATCAAGATCCGGATATGGACCTCAGCCAAGAGAAACATATCTGAAATCAATATAGCTTGAATATGCTGAGAACCCAGATATGTGATGTATACAGTCGGTATTTACATTTACATTTACATTTACAGTGAGGGAAAAAAGTATTTGATCCCCTGCTGATTTTGTTCGTTTGCCCACTGACAATGAAATGATCAGTCTGTAATTTTAATGGTATGTTTATTTGAACAGTGAGAGACAGAATATCAACAAAAAAATCCAGAAAAACACATGTCAAAAATGTTATAAATTGATTTGCATTTTAATGAGGGAAATAAGTATTTGACCCCTCTTCAAAACATGACTTAGTACTTGGTGGCAAAACCCTTGTTGGCAATCACAGAGGTCAGATGTTTCTTGTAGTTGGCCACCAGGTTTGCACACATCTCAGGAGGGATTTTGTCCCACTCCTCTTTGCAGATCTTCTTCAAGTCATTAAGATTTCGAGGCTGACGTTTGGCAACTCGAACCTTCAGCTCCCTCCACAGATTTTCTATAGGATTAAGGTCTGGAGACTGGCTAGGCCACTCCAGGACCTTAATGTGCTTTTTCTTGAGCCACTCCTTTGTTGCCTTGGCCGTGTGTTTTGGGTCATTGTCATGCTGGAATACCCATCCACGACCCATTTTCAATGCCCTGGCTGAGGGAAGGAGGTTTTCACCCAAGATTTGACGGTACATGGCCCCGTCCATCGTCCCTTTGATGCGGTGAAGTTGTCCTGTCCCCTTAGCAGAAAAACACCCCCAAAGCATAATGTTTCCACCTCCATGTTTGACGGTGGGGATGGTTTCTTGGGGTCATAGGCAGCATTCCTCCTCCTCCAAACACGGCAAGTTGAGTTGATGCCAAAGAACTCCACTTTGGTCTCGTCTGACCACAACACGTTCACCCAGTTGTCCTCTGAATCATTCAGATGTTCATTGGCAAACTTCAGACGGGTATGTATATGAGCTTTCTTGAGCAGGGGGACCTTGCGGGCGCTGCAGGATTTCAGTCCTTCACGGCGTAGTGTGTTACCAATTGTTTTCTTGGTGACTATGGTCCCAGCTGCCTTGAGATCATTGACAAGATCCTCCTGTTTAGTTCTGGGCAGATTCCTCACCATTCTCATGATCATTGCAACTCCACGAGGTGAGATCTTGCATGGAGCCCTAGGCCAAGGGAGTTTGACAGTTGTTTTGTGTTTCTTCCATTTGCGAATAATCGCACCAACTGTTGTCACCTTCTCACCAAGCTGCTTGGCAATGGTCTTGTAGCCCATTCCAGCCTTGTGTAGATCTACAATCTTGTCCCTGACATCCTTGGAGAGCTCTTTGGTCTTGGCCATGGTGGAGAGTTTGGAATCTGATTGATTGATTGCTTCTGTGGACAGGTGTCTTTTATACAGGTAAGAAACTGAGATTAGGAGCACTCCCTTTAAGAGTGTGCTCCTAATCTCAGCTCGTTACCTGTATGAAAGACACCTGGGAGCCAGAAATCTTTCTGATTGAGAGGGGGTCAAATACTTATTTCCCTCATTAAAATGCAAATCAATTTATAACATTTTTGACATGCGTTTTTCTGGATATTTTTGTTGTTATTCTGTCTCTCACTGTTCAAATAAACCTACCATTAAAATTATAGACTGATCATTTCTTTGTCAGTGGGCAAACGTACAAAATCAGCAGGGGATCAAATACTTTTTTCCCTCACTGTAAGTCATTTAGCAGACGCTCTTATCCAGAGCGACTTACAAATTGGTGCATTCACCTTATGATATCCAGTGGAACAACCACTTTACAATAGTGCATCTAACTCTTTTAAGGGGGGGGGGGGGGGTTAGAAGGATTACTTTATCCTATCCTAGGTATTCCTTAAAGAGGTGGGGTTTCAGGTGTCTCCGGAAGGTGGTGATTGACTCCGCTGACCTGGCGTCGTGAGGGAGTTTGTTCCACCATTGGGGTGCCAGAGCAGCGAACAGTTTTGACTGGGCTGAGCGGGAACTGTACTTCCTCAGAGGTAGGGAGGCGAGCAGGCCAGAGGTGGATGAACGCAGTGCCCTTGTTTGGGTGTAGGGCCTGATCAGAGCCTGAAGGTACGGAGGTGCCGTTCCCCTCACAGCTCCGTAGGCAAGCACCATGGTCTTGTAGCGGATGCGAGCTTCAACTGGAAGCCAGTGGAGAGAGCGGAGGAGCGGGGTGACGTGAGAGAACTTGGGAAAGTTGAACACCAGACGGGCTGCGACGTTCTGGATGAGTATTTGTCACGAAGAGAGAAAATAGGATGTCCCATATCTCAGGATATTGAATGAGTCCATATCCGACCATAGGAAATGTCCATGTGTGATATTCAGAGTAATCCCAACATCATATACACTACCGTTCAAAAGTTTGGGGTCACTTAGAACGGTCCTTGTTTTCCATGAAACATACATGAAATGAGTTGCAAAATGAATAGGAAATATAGTCAAGACGTTGACAAGGTTATAAATAATTATTTTTAATTGAAATAATAATTGTGTCCTTCAAACTTTGCTTTCGTCAAAATCTTCAATTTGCAGAAATTACAGCCTTGCAGACCTTTGGCATTCTAGTTGTCAGTTTGTTGAGGTAATCTGAAGAGATTTCACCCTATGGTTTCTGAAGCACGTCACACAAGTTGGATTGGCTTGATGGGCACTTCTTATGTACCATACGGCCAAGCTGCTCCCAGAACAGCTCAATAGGGTTTACATCCAGTGACTGTGCAGGCCACTCCATTATAGACAGAATACCAGCTGACTGCTTCTTCCCTTTTTTTTTAATTTTTTTATTTTACCGTTATTTTACCAGGTAAGTTGACTGAGAACACGTTCTCATTTGCAGCAACGACCTGGGGAATAGTTACAGGGGAGAGGAGGGGGATGAATGAGCCAATTGTAAACTGGGGATTATTAGGTGACCGTGATGGTTGAGGGCCCTAAATAGTTATTGCATAGTTTGGAGCTGTGCTTTGGGTCATTGTCCTGTTATAGGAGGAAATTGGCTCCAATTAAGCGCTGTCCACAGGGCATGGCATTGCAAAATGGAGTGATAGCCTTCCTTCTTCAAGATCCCTTTTACCCTGTACAAATCTCACACTTTACCACCACCAAAGCACCCCGAGACCTAAATATTGCCTCCACCATGGATGACAGATGGCGTCAAGCACTCCTCCAGCATCTTTTCATTTTTTCTGCGTTTCACGAATGTTCTTCTTTGTGATCCGAACACCTCAAACTTATTTGTCTGTCCATAACACTTTTTTCCAATCTTCCTCTGTACAGTGTCTGTGTTCTTTTTCCCAACGTAATCTTTTCTTTTCATTGGCCAGTCTGAGATATGGCTTTTTCTTTGCAACTCTGGCTAGAAGGCCAGCATCCCAGAGTCGCCTCTTCACTGTTGACATTGAGACTGGTGTTTTACAGGTACTATTTAATGAAGCTGCCAGTTGAGGACTTGTGAGGCATTTGTTTCTCAAACTAGACACACTAATGTACTTGTCCTCTTGCGCAGTTGTGCACCGGGGCCTCCCACTCATTATATTCTGGTTGGAGACAGTTTGCACTGTTCTGTGAAGGGAGTTGTACACAGCATTGTACGAGGTCTTCAGTTTATTGGTAATTTCTCGCATGGAATAGCCTTCTTTTCTCAGAACAAGAATAGACTGCCAAGTTTTAGAAGAAAGTTATTTGTTTCTGGCCATTTTGAGCCTGTAATCGAACCCACAAATGCTGGTTCTCCAGATACTCAACTAATCTAAAGACGGCCAGTTTTATTGCTTCTTTAATCAGAACAACAGTTTTCAGCTGTGATAAGATAATTGCAAAAGGGTTTTCTAATGATCAATTAGCCTTTTTAAAATTATAAACTTGGATTAGCTAACACAACGTGTCATTGGAACACAGAAGTGATGGTTGCTGATAATGGGCCTCTGTACACCTATGTAGATATTCCATAACAAATCAGCCGTTTACAGCTACAATAGTCATTCACAACATTAACAATGCCTACACTGTATTTCTGATCAATTTGATATTATTTTAATGGACAATTTTTTTGCTTTTCTTTAAAAAAACAAGTACATTTCTAAATGACCCCAGACTTTTTTGAACGGTAGTGTATGTCTAAAAGACACATGAATTCAGAATGTCAGGATTTGGTGCATATCCACAAAACTCCAAATATACATTGGACATGGTCTGTATTCTCTAGAATATCAAAAACCAGTCATGTAAAGATATTGAACCCAGTCGGTGGGGATGTGATTATTGTATGTTTTGCATTTAGTTATGTTTTTGATTTTGGTTCCACGTTGTGAGCGGTATGTGTGCTGGTCCTGGTGGTTATGGGTGCGCTCGCAACCATGCCTGACCGGGCATCGGGCTGGGCTTTCCCTCCCTTGGAAAATCTCTTTGGGGCTTTGCCATGCCGGCGTCTGAGGTTGGGTGGGGGCAAGCGGTTGTTTTAATTGAATGAATAAATAAATAAACACTGATGGCATGGTGACAGATGGTTAAAAAAATCCATTGTGCCTGTTTTTTTTTTTCATTCCTATACTATAAAGGCCTCAGGATTCAAGTAAAGTCCATTTTTTTATTGCACTTGCAGTATGCATTTTCAAGAAAACATTTATAGTAGGTCAAGGCACTTACAAACAAAATGCCCATCCTAACTTCTATTAAAAGCCTACTTCCATGAAAAGTAATGTAGCTCAGAATGCTTCACCAAAAATGGCAGTCCATTCCCTATATAGTGCACTACTTTTGATCAGAGCCTTATGGGACCCGGTCAACAGTAGTGCACTATAAAGGGATTAAGGTGCCATTTGGGACGTAGACTCCTATGTTTCCTACTGTTGCTCAAAATGAAAGAGGCCTATTCTGGCTGTTTATTTGGACCAGGCTGTGTTTTCTGGCTGTTTATTTGGATCAGGCTGTGTTTTTGTGTAGCTGGACAGAGAGGTACTGTCTGTTTACAACTAGCTTGAATTTCAAAGAAACTTCAAATATACACAAGACACAACACTGTTGGATTTGAAGACATGTTTCCTTGCAGAGAGCCAAATGCTGCTGGAGAAGTCTCCTGTTTTTTTTCTCAGTCTGTAGTAAGAAACAGTGGTCAAACCAACCTAGAGTTGAGGTGTAGCTGAAAGGCAAGATTCCCATTGTTTTGTTAATGTGGTGAATAGATATGAATACTGTGTCTGTATATACACTGCTCAAAAAAATAAAGGGAACACTAAAATAACACATCCTAGATCTGAATGAATGAAATATTCTTATTAAATACTTTTTTCTTTACATAGTTGAATGTGCTGTCAACAAAATCACACAAAAATTATCAATGGAAATCAAATTTATCAACCCATGGAGGTCTGGATTTGGAGTCACACTCAAAATTAAAGTGGAAATCCACACTACAGGCTGATCCAACTTTGATGTAATGTCCTTAAAACAAGTCAAAATGAGGCTCAGTAGTGTGTGTGGCCTCCACGTGCCTGTATGACCTCCCTACAACGCCTGGGCATGCTCCTGATGTGGTGGCGGATGGTCTCCTGAGGGATCTCCTCCCAGACCTGGACTAAAGCATCCGCCAACTCCTGGACAGTCTGTGGTGCAACGTGGCGTTGGTGGATGGAGCGAGACATGATGTCCCAGATGTGCTCAATTGGATTCAGGTCTGGGGAACGGGCGGGCCAGTCCATAGCATCAATGCCTTCCTCTTGCAGGAACTGCTGACACTCCAGCCACATGAGGTCTAGCATTGTCTTGCATTAGGAGGAACCCAGGGCCAACCGCACCAGTATATGGTCTCACAAGGGGTCTGAGGATCTCATCTCGGTACCTAATGGCAGTCAGGCTACCTCTGGCGAGCACATGGAGGGCTGTGCGGCCCCCCAAAGAAATGCCACCCCACACCATGACTGACCCACCGCCAAACCGGTCATGCTGGAGGATGTTGCAGGCAGCAGAACATTCTCCACAGCGTCTCCAGACTCTGTCACGTCTGTCACATGTGCTCAGTGTGAACCTGCTTTCATCTGTGAAGAGCACAGGGCGCCAGTGGGGAATTTGCCAATCTTGGTGTTCTCTGGCAAATGCCAAACGTCCTGCACGGTGTTGGGCTGTAAGCACAACCCCCACCTGTGGACGTCGGGCCCTCATACCACCCTCATGGAGTCTGTTTCTGACCGTTTGAGCAGACACATGCACATTTGTGGCCTGCTGGAGGTCATTTTGCAGGGCTCTGGCAGTGCTCCTCCTGCTCCTCCTTGCACAAAGGCGGAGGTAGCGGTCCTGCTACTGGGTTGTTGCCCTCCTACGGCCTCCTCCACGTCTCCTGATGTACTGGCCTGTCTCCTGGTAGCGCCTCCATGCTCTGGACACTACGCTGACAGACACAGCAAACCTTCTTGCCACAGCTCGCATTGATGTGCCATCCTGGATGAGCTGCACTACCTGAGCCACTTGTGTGGGTTGTAGACTCCGTCTCATGCTACCACTAGAGTGAAAGCACCGCCATAATTCAAAAGTGACCAAAACATCAGCCAGGAAGCATAGGAACTGAGAAGTGGCCTGTGGTCACTACCTGCAGAACCACTCCTTTATTGGGGGTGTCTTGCTAATTGCCTATAATTTCCACCTGTTGTCTATTCCATTTGCACAACAGCATGTGAAATGTGTTGTCAATCAGTGTTGCTTCCTAAGTGGACAGTTTGATTTCACTGTGTGGGGGTACAGGTTAGTCGAGGTCATTTGTACATGTACTGTAGGTAGGGGTGGAGTGACTATGCATAGATCAAAAAGCATATCAAGATCCGGATATGGACCTCAGCCAAGAGAAACATATCTGAAATCAATATAGCTTGAATATGCTGAGAACCCAGATATGTGATGTATACAGTCGGTATTTACATTTACATTTACATTTACAGTGAGGGAAAAAAGTATTTGATCCCCTGCTGATTTTGTTCGTTTGCCCACTGACAATGAAATGATCAGTCTGTAATTTTAATGGTATGTTTATTTGAACAGTGAGAGACAGAATATCAACAAAAAAATCCAGAAAAACACATGTCAAAAATGTTATAAATTGATTTGCATTTTAATGAGGGAAATAAGTATTTGACCCCTCTTCAAAACATGACTTAGTACTTGGTGGCAAAACCCTTGTTGGCAATCACAGAGGTCAGATGTTTCTTGTAGTTGGCCACCAGGTTTGCACACATCTCAGGAGGGATTTTGTCCCACTCCTCTTTGCAGATCTTCTTCAAGTCATTAAGATTTCGAGGCTGACGTTTGGCAACTCGAACCTTCAGCTCCCTCCACAGATTTTCTATAGGATTAAGGTCTGGAGACTGGCTAGGCCACTCCAGGACCTTAATGTGCTTTTTCTTGAGCCACTCCTTTGTTGCCTTGGCCGTGTGTTTTGGGTCATTGTCATGCTGGAATACCCATCCACGACCCATTTTCAATGCCCTGGCTGAGGGAAGGAGGTTTTCACCCAAGATTTGACGGTACATGGCCCCGTCCATCGTCCCTTTGATGCGGTGAAGTTGTCCTGTCCCCTTAGCAGAAAAACACCCCCAAAGCATAATGTTTCCACCTCCATGTTTGACGGTGGGGATGGTTTCTTGGGGTCATAGGCAGCATTCCTCCTCCTCCAAACACGGCAAGTTGAGTTGATGCCAAAGAACTCCACTTTGGTCTCGTCTGACCACAACACGTTCACCCAGTTGTCCTCTGAATCATTCAGATGTTCATTGGCAAACTTCAGACGGGTATGTATATGAGCTTTCTTGAGCAGGGGGACCTTGCGGGCGCTGCAGGATTTCAGTCCTTCACGGCGTAGTGTGTTACCAATTGTTTTCTTGGTGACTATGGTCCCAGCTGCCTTGAGATCATTGACAAGATCCTCCTGTTTAGTTCTGGGCAGATTCCTCACCATTCTCATGATCATTGCAACTCCACGAGGTGAGATCTTGCATGGAGCCCTAGGCCAAGGGAGTTTGACAGTTGTTTTGTGTTTCTTCCATTTGCGAATAATCGCACCAACTGTTGTCACCTTCTCACCAAGCTGCTTGGCAATGGTCTTGTAGCCCATTCCAGCCTTGTGTAGATCTACAATCTTGTCCCTGACATCCTTGGAGAGCTCTTTGGTCTTGGCCATGGTGGAGAGTTTGGAATCTGATTGATTGATTGCTTCTGTGGACAGGTGTCTTTTATACAGGTAAGAAACTGAGATTAGGAGCACTCCCTTTAAGAGTGTGCTCCTAATCTCAGCTCGTTACCTGTATGAAAGACACCTGGGAGCCAGAAATCTTTCTGATTGAGAGGGGGTCAAATACTTATTTCCCTCATTAAAATGCAAATCAATTTATAACATTTTTGACATGCGTTTTTCTGGATATTTTTGTTGTTATTCTGTCTCTCACTGTTCAAATAAACCTACCATTAAAATTATAGACTGATCATTTCTTTGTCAGTGGGCAAACGTACAAAATCAGCAGGGGATCAAATACTTTTTTCCCTCACTGTAAGTCATTTAGCAGACGCTCTTATCCAGAGCGACTTACAAATTGGTGCATTCACCTTATGATATCCAGTGGAACAACCACTTTACAATAGTGCATCTAACTCTTTTAAGGGGGGGGGGGGGGGTTAGAAGGATTACTTTATCCTATCCTAGGTATTCCTTAAAGAGGTGGGGTTTCAGGTGTCTCCGGAAGGTGGTGATTGACTCCGCTGACCTGGCGTCGTGAGGGAGTTTGTTCCACCATTGGGGTGCCAGAGCAGCGAACAGTTTTGACTGGGCTGAGCGGGAACTGTACTTCCTCAGAGGTAGGGAGGCGAGCAGGCCAGAGGTGGATGAACGCAGTGCCCTTGTTTGGGTGTAGGGCCTGATCAGAGCCTGAAGGTACGGAGGTGCCGTTCCCCTCACAGCTCCGTAGGCAAGCACCATGGTCTTGTAGCGGATGCGAGCTTCAACTGGAAGCCAGTGGAGAGAGCGGAGGAGCGGGGTGACGTGAGAGAACTTGGGAAAGTTGAACACCAGACGGGCTGCGACGTTCTGGATGAGTATTTGTCACGAAGAGAGAAAATAGGATGTCCCATATCTCAGGATATTGAATGAGTCCATATCCGACCATAGGAAATGTCCATGTGTGATATTCAGAGTAATCCCAACATCATATACACTACCGTTCAAAAGTTTGGGGTCACTTAGAACGGTCCTTGTTTTCCATGAAACATACATGAAATGAGTTGCAAAATGAATAGGAAATATAGTCAAGACGTTGACAAGGTTATAAATAATTATTTTTAATTGAAATAATAATTGTGTCCTTCAAACTTTGCTTTCGTCAAAATCTTCAATTTGCAGAAATTACAGCCTTGCAGACCTTTGGCATTCTAGTTGTCAGTTTGTTGAGGTAATCTGAAGAGATTTCACCCTATGGTTTCTGAAGCACGTCACACAAGTTGGATTGGCTTGATGGGCACTTCTTATGTACCATACGGCCAAGCTGCTCCCAGAACAGCTCAATAGGGTTTACATCCAGTGACTGTGCAGGCCACTCCATTATAGACAGAATACCAGCTGACTGCTTCTTCCCTTTTTTTTTAATTTTTTTATTTTACCGTTATTTTACCAGGTAAGTTGACTGAGAACACGTTCTCATTTGCAGCAACGACCTGGGGAATAGTTACAGGGGAGAGGAGGGGGATGAATGAGCCAATTGTAAACTGGGGATTATTAGGTGACCGTGATGGTTGAGGGCCCTAAATAGTTATTGCATAGTTTGGAGCTGTGCTTTGGGTCATTGTCCTGTTATAGGAGGAAATTGGCTCCAATTAAGCGCTGTCCACAGGGCATGGCATTGCAAAATGGAGTGATAGCCTTCCTTCTTCAAGATCCCTTTTACCCTGTACAAATCTCACACTTTACCACCACCAAAGCACCCCGAGACCTAAATATTGCCTCCACCATGGATGACAGATGGCGTCAAGCACTCCTCCAGCATCTTTTCATTTTTTCTGCGTTTCACGAATGTTCTTCTTTGTGATCCGAACACCTCAAACTTATTTGTCTGTCCATAACACTTTTTTCCAATCTTCCTCTGTACAGTGTCTGTGTTCTTTTTCCCAACGTAATCTTTTCTTTTCATTGGCCAGTCTGAGATATGGCTTTTTCTTTGCAACTCTGGCTAGAAGGCCAGCATCCCAGAGTCGCCTCTTCACTGTTGACATTGAGACTGGTGTTTTACAGGTACTATTTAATGAAGCTGCCAGTTGAGGACTTGTGAGGCATTTGTTTCTCAAACTAGACACACTAATGTACTTGTCCTCTTGCGCAGTTGTGCACCGGGGCCTCCCACTCATTATATTCTGGTTGGAGACAGTTTGCACTGTTCTGTGAAGGGAGTTGTACACAGCATTGTACGAGGTCTTCAGTTTATTGGTAATTTCTCGCATGGAATAGCCTTCTTTTCTCAGAACAAGAATAGACTGCCAAGTTTTAGAAGAAAGTTATTTGTTTCTGGCCATTTTGAGCCTGTAATCGAACCCACAAATGCTGGTTCTCCAGATACTCAACTAATCTAAAGACGGCCAGTTTTATTGCTTCTTTAATCAGAACAACAGTTTTCAGCTGTGATAAGATAATTGCAAAAGGGTTTTCTAATGATCAATTAGCCTTTTTAAAATTATAAACTTGGATTAGCTAACACAACGTGTCATTGGAACACAGAAGTGATGGTTGCTGATAATGGGCCTCTGTACACCTATGTAGATATTCCATAACAAATCAGCCGTTTACAGCTACAATAGTCATTCACAACATTAACAATGCCTACACTGTATTTCTGATCAATTTGATATTATTTTAATGGACAATTTTTTTGCTTTTCTTTAAAAAAACAAGTACATTTCTAAATGACCCCAGACTTTTTTGAACGGTAGTGTATGTCTAAAAGACACATGAATTCAGAATGTCAGGATTTGGTGCATATCCACAAAACTCCAAATATACATTGGACATGGTCTGTATTCTCTAGAATATCAAAAACCAGTCATGTAAAGATATTGAACCCAGTCGGTGGGGATGTGATTATTGTATGTTTTGCATTTAGTTATGTTTTTGATTTTGGTTCCACGTTGTGAGCGGTATGTGTGCTGGTCCTGGTGGTTATGGGTGCGCTCGCAACCATGCCTGACCGGGCATCGGGCTGGGCTTTCCCTCCCTTGGAAAATCTCTTTGGGGCTTTGCCATGCCGGCGTCTGAGGTTGGGTGGGGGCAAGCGGTTGTTTTAATTGAATGAATAAATAAATAAACACTGATGGCATGGTGACAGATGGTTAAAAAAATCCATTGTGCCTGTTTTTTTTTTTCATTCCTATACTATAAAGGCCTCAGGATTCAAGTAAAGTCCATTTTTTTATTGCACTTGCAGTATGCATTTTCAAGAAAACATTTATAGTAGGTCAAGGCACTTACAAACAAAATGCCCATCCTAACTTCTATTAAAAGCCTACTTCCATGAAAAGTAATGTAGCTCAGAATGCTTCACCAAAAATGGCAGTCCATTCCCTATATAGTGCACTACTTTTGATCAGAGCCTTATGGGACCCGGTCAACAGTAGTGCACTATAAAGGGATTAAGGTGCCATTTGGGACGTAGACTCCTATGTTTCCTACTGTTGCTCAAAATGAAAGAGGCCTATTCTGGCTGTTTATTTGGACCAGGCTGTGTTTTCTGGCTGTTTATTTGGATCAGGCTGTGTTTTTGTGTAGCTGGACAGAGAGGTACTGTCTGTTTACAACTAGCTTGAATTTCAAAGAAACTTCAAATATACACAAGACACAACACTGTTGGATTTGAAGACATGTTTCCTTGCAGAGAGCCAAATGCTGCTGGAGAAGTCTCCTGTTTTTTTTCTCAGTCTGTAGTAAGAAACAGTGGTCAAACCAACCTAGAGTTGAGGTGTAGCTGAAAGGCAAGATTCCCATTGTTTTGTTAATGTGGTGAATAGATATGAATACTGTGTCTGTATATACACTGCTCAAAAAAATAAAGGGAACACTAAAATAACACATCCTAGATCTGAATGAATGAAATATTCTTATTAAATACTTTTTTCTTTACATAGTTGAATGTGCTGTCAACAAAATCACACAAAAATTATCAATGGAAATCAAATTTATCAACCCATGGAGGTCTGGATTTGGAGTCACACTCAAAATTAAAGTGGAAATCCACACTACAGGCTGATCCAACTTTGATGTAATGTCCTTAAAACAAGTCAAAATGAGGCTCAGTAGTGTGTGTGGCCTCCACGTGCCTGTATGACCTCCCTACAACGCCTGGGCATGCTCCTGATGTGGTGGCGGATGGTCTCCTGAGGGATCTCCTCCCAGACCTGGACTAAAGCATCCGCCAACTCCTGGACAGTCTGTGGTGCAACGTGGCGTTGGTGGATGGAGCGAGACATGATGTCCCAGATGTGCTCAATTGGATTCAGGTCTGGGGAACGGGCGGGCCAGTCCATAGCATCAATGCCTTCCTCTTGCAGGAACTGCTGACACTCCAGCCACATGAGGTCTAGCATTGTCTTGCATTAGGAGGAACCCAGGGCCAACCGCACCAGTATATGGTCTCACAAGGGGTCTGAGGATCTCATCTCGGTACCTAATGGCAGTCAGGCTACCTCTGGCGAGCACATGGAGGGCTGTGCGGCCCCCCAAAGAAATGCCACCCCACACCATGACTGACCCACCGCCAAACCGGTCATGCTGGAGGATGTTGCAGGCAGCAGAACATTCTCCACAGCGTCTCCAGACTCTGTCACGTCTGTCACATGTGCTCAGTGTGAACCTGCTTTCATCTGTGAAGAGCACAGGGCGCCAGTGGGGAATTTGCCAATCTTGGTGTTCTCTGGCAAATGCCAAACGTCCTGCACGGTGTTGGGCTGTAAGCACAACCCCCACCTGTGGACGTCGGGCCCTCATACCACCCTCATGGAGTCTGTTTCTGACCGTTTGAGCAGACACATGCACATTTGTGGCCTGCTGGAGGTCATTTTGCAGGGCTCTGGCAGTGCTCCTCCTGCTCCTCCTTGCACAAAGGCGGAGGTAGCGGTCCTGCTACTGGGTTGTTGCCCTCCTACGGCCTCCTCCACGTCTCCTGATGTACTGGCCTGTCTCCTGGTAGCGCCTCCATGCTCTGGACACTACGCTGACAGACACAGCAAACCTTCTTGCCACAGCTCGCATTGATGTGCCATCCTGGATGAGCTGCACTACCTGAGCCACTTGTGTGGGTTGTAGACTCCGTCTCATGCTACCACTAGAGTGAAAGCACCGCCATAATTCAAAAGTGACCAAAACATCAGCCAGGAAGCATAGGAACTGAGAAGTGGCCTGTGGTCACTACCTGCAGAACCACTCCTTTATTGGGGGTGTCTTGCTAATTGCCTATAATTTCCACCTGTTGTCTATTCCATTTGCACAACAGCATGTGAAATGTGTTGTCAATCAGTGTTGCTTCCTAAGTGGACAGTTTGATTTCACAGAAGTGTGATTGACTTGGAGTTACATTGTGTTGTTTAAGTGTTCCCTTTATTTTTTTGAGCAGTGTATATGCAAGCCACTTGCTAATGTATATTCTACCAGACATTTATCCCATAGTGTATTTGTGGCTTGTCATCCCATTTAGGATGGTTTGGTTTGTGTCCCGTTCTCACTCAGGCTACAAATATCCCCTCTCCTGGACTGGCTACATCGGTTGGCTGGGTTTGCTTTTGTAGTGGGGTGTCAGATGGGAAAAAAATCCTGCGGTTCAGGATGTCACCTCACCCCCAGGTTCATTGGCAGAGGGTCACAGCAGGCCATACAGGGTGACCGATCCAATGACCAGTCCTACAGTAGGTGTTTACGGGTGGAAGGGAGAAGGCAGGGACCCCCAGAGCAGGCCCAAATTGTGTCCGTTCAGAAAGTACAACAGCTGGGATGAGAGAGAGAGAGAGAGAGACACACAGACAGACACACACACACACACACACACACACACACACACACACACACAGAGAGAGAGACACACACAGAGGGAGAGATTTCAATTGTATACTCCTTACATCTGCTCTCCTCGTCTCCTTCTCAATACCCATTGGAGTAGGTCAGAAGGGAGGGACCTCTGGCTTTCTTATCCAATGGGTTTTTATGAGGAGAGCGGATGTAAGGAGTATGCAATTGAGATCTTCCCATAGAGGTACAGAGAGAGTATCCAGAAGGCCAGAAGGTGGTATTGCTTCTGACCAAATGCTTTTACCTGTCATGGCCAGTCTGATAATACAGTAATAAAAAGTAATCATTTTTCATTCATCTGGCCTGTTTTTGAGGAAAACTGATAAGGCTTTTGTCATTTTCCATTTCCCTGCATCAATCCATAAGGGCCTATGCAAAAAATGACATTAAGTGCTTACTGGTACGTTTTTAACCATGTTTCTTCTCATATAGTCATCAATACAGTAGCATTTCTCTCAATTTTAATTGTGACTCTCATTACCTTGTGAGACAGTGTTATTGACATAGTTTAGTCTGATATCAGTTTGTTTATATGGAAACCAAAAACCACTCGGGGGGAGCCATACAGCAGATTATACTCCATTTGACCTCCTCAGAGACAAAAGAGACTGTGCTGATTTGGTGGATTTTCTACTGATGCGCCTCCTTAATTGACATTTCTCTGAAGGGAGCTGGAGAAGGGTGGGGGGGTGTTGTGGCTAAAACTGTTCCCTCAGCTGAAATGTTGAAATGCGACCTCCCGCACATGGACAATGCATGGTCTATATATCATACGTTTTTACCGTTATCATTTTTCTGACCTCCAGGATTTTGAGGCAACGAACAACTAAGCAGATTTTGGTGGATTTTTTGCCCCAATGTTTCCAGTTAATTGCTGATGCACAAAGGGGGTGTTGTCTTTCAGACCTGGGCCAGGTTTCCTGATAGCGATGTAACTCAGGCTAAAGCGTGTTTTTAAGGATGCATCTTAAAAATAATGTCCATAATGTCCTAAAAGATGTCACACCCGTTTCCCGAAACACCGCGCAGTGCTCTCGTTACAAAGGGAAACTCAACTGTGTTACAGGCGCTGTCCCGTGCTGAAAATAATTCAAGAATATACTGTACACAATACAGTGCTCCCTTAAAGAGAATACATTTTCTGTAGCCTATTATGTATTATGTTTGCCATGTGTTATGTATTATTTGTGTTTTCTCCTGCTATTTTGTATGTTATGTTTGATATTTGTTTTCAGTTTGTGTAAACTGTGAGCATGAATGAATAAAGCCCAAGTCAGTCGCTTGTTCCATCGTCCGCTATAGAACATAAACGTCAGTCGCTTGTTCCCTCGTCCGCTATAGAACATAAACGTCAGTCGCTTGTTCCCTCGTCCGCTATAGAACATAAACGTCAGTCGCTTGTTCCCTCGTCCGCTATAGAACATAAACGTCAGTCGCTTGTTCCATCGTCCGCTATAGAACATAAACGTCAGTCGCTTGTTCCCTCGTCCGCTATAGAACATAAACGTGACCTAAAAATAGGATATGTTGACAAAGGTTTTTGTTAATGTTCTACAAGTCATTGTAGCTTAATGGCAGGCAGGAATTGCACTTCAAGTAAGCCTACAGATATTCTACAATTTAAAGTAATTCATCATGAAGTTAAGCGACATTGCCATAGACCTAATATATGTTGACCTCACGGTTATTGGTTAGGCTACAGGGAAATACGTGAGCTTTTAAATATAGGCCTAATATATACGAATATTGAAGCGCCGCAAATGGAGCATAATGGCTTAATACTAGGTAGGTCTATCGATTACACATACATTCATGTGATGTCAATATTAACCAAATGATATAATAGCTAGATTGTTATAACATTGTAAACTTAGGCTATTTATATGAAACTGTGATGATTTCTGCGGTCACAGGGAGACCGATGAGCATCTTCATTGTATGTTTAGCTGGGTTTTTCTGCGAGTAAAGTGATGCTGGAGGGCAAACGGTAGTCTAACTACGCACTTAGCTGTTCTACTAGTGGTCTGAGGTGATTTCAAATGCAACGTTAATAAAGACTGTTTTGGGAAATGGTTTGGAAATGTATAGCTGCAATATGTAACTTTGTTGGGCAACCTGACAAAATTCACATAGAAATGTGTGTTATATCGATCGTTCTATTGAAAGCAAGTCTAGGAAGCAATAGATCTGTTCTCTGTGCGCGATTTCTATGCTTCCCCTTAAGTTATATTTTAAATATTTTAGGTTTTGTACACAAGCTTCAAACAGCAGAAAATACAATATTTTTGGTTATGGAGAATATATTTCACTGTGGTTTAGATGGTACAATGATTATATACACTATACTCGCTTGTTTTGTCACAAACTGAAATTAGGCGAACTATTAGAATATTAGCAATCAGGAAATGATGGCGCGATTTCTGCGTAGTGCATCTTTCAAAAGGCTCTTAAGAGGGTTCTAAAGATTAACTTAGTCTTAAGATACTTTTGGGAAAGCGGGCCCTGGTGTACAGTTCTCAGACCTGTGTAATTTAACTATTATAATATGACCCCTGCAGACTGGTGTCGTATTCATTATGGCACACCATAGCAAAAAAAATTGCAGCGGAGAACTTAAGTGTTTTTCACACTGCAAGTTCAGCTAGTTCCTCCCTTTTTAAGTCCCTTTTCTACCTTTTTTTAGGAGGTCCTAAAGATGAAGCAAATGTATGCTTTCCATTTTGATTTGTGGGTTAATTAATGACAATTGAAGGAAGCGGTGGCCAGAGAATAATATGAGGTAGTAATGTTTTATTGGATGCGTTTTATGCCCAAGCGGCACAGTAGTGGCTGCCGCTGCGCGAAATGGGGCAGGCCGGCACAGTGGTGGCTTGTTGTTTGACGCGCTAGAATAACATGTGGTATAAGGCTTTGCACCCACCGGATCATATCCACAAGAAGTTATCTTTTGAATTACGTCCTATTCATCTATTCACAGAAGTGTTTGATCAGGCGAGGCACACACACACACACAAATATAGTAATTTGAGGGCGTTTGTTTATTCATTCATGCTCAGACATTAAGCTCTGCCCATGCCTCTGGTTACACTGTCAAACTCTGTTTTTGCTGCATTATAGTTGTTTTCCAGACAAAGACACATAAAACACATAAAAACACTACTGTGTTGTCACAAAAAACTTATAGTATGGAAAGTCACTCCTCAGACTAAGAGGTCACTCCTTCACTGTGTGTTAGTGTGCTGGGGTTTATGGTGAGTCAGTTTATTGTTCTGAGATTCAATCTTTATTTCAAGTGGTTCTAGATTTTAGGGACTGACTGGAATTCTTTAAATCTATAGACTTTTGTCTCTTTTCCTATCCTTGCTTAGTTCAACCTGGGGTTGAACTATTAAAACAATATAACCCAGAGGTGGAGGTAGACAATCCTCTAAAACAATATGACCCGGGGGTGGACGTGGACAGTCCTCTATTGAAAATGTTTGACCCGGAGGTTGACGTGGACAATCCTCTATTAAAACAATATAACCCGGGGGTGGACGTGGACAATCCTCTAAAACAATATTACCCGGGGGTGGACGTGGACGGTCCTCTATTGAAAATGTTTAAACTGGAGGTGGACGTGGACAGTCCTCTATTAAAAAGGTTTAACCCAGGGGTGGACGTTGACAATCCTCTATTAAAACAATATAACCTAAGATCAGTTTAGCCTTTTAGATCACAATGAGTTAGATTACAAGGACGGGGGAAGTTGCACATCCTAGATCAGCACTCCTCTGAGATGCATGATACATACGTCTCCTGGTGTATTCTCTCCCTGGTTGACATATTCCTCCCAACTGACCGTCTGAACTGTCCGGAGGATCTGTCAGATCTCTACGGCATATGTGTCTTGAGTTCCTTTCTTCCTCTTGCCCTAAAGGGTGGGGTCAGTCCTGTTGTAGCTACTACAGTGTGTCTGACTCTGACATTGTGTTGTTGTCAGATCCTCTGGGATTCCATCCCTGGTCACCCACACCAGTCAGTCATCCTCTTCCTTCCTTCATTTACAATGATCATCTGTGGTTGTGTGTGTGTGTGTGAGAGTCTGGAAGGAAATGGTTCTCCCCTATCTCCCTCTGTGTCCTTTCTCCCCTGTTTACTGTAAAGAGAAGGCAATGACTGGATGGATCGACTGTAGTAGACTCTTGTAGTGTGTGTGTGTTAGAGAGATGGAGATAGTGGATAAGGACAGGGAGTTCTCTGTCCACTCTGTGTCTTATTACTCTTTCTCTTTATTGTTAAAAAAAGTCAAGTTTCAAGGTTATTTGCCACATATGTGAATACAGTGGACATCTTACTCACCAGAGCTGAACAACATTATCACTTTGTCATTCATTACAGTGTTACCATCACCCTTGTTGTCCAACAGACTAAACATAATCACAATTATGGCTTTGTTGCCACACATTCCGTTAAACACTAACCTGTGTGATTGTCATTCCTTCAGTGATGACCCATCTATATCCACTCAGTGTGATTGCTCCATTCATACAGTAGTGTATCTTAGGTTAGATTGTTGTTGTCATAATAGAGGGTTTTAGCGGTCATGGCCTTCGTTAGCTCTCACCAGAGATTAGAGAGAATGTGCGTGAAAGAAAGAGGGAGAGGAGGGGGGAGTGTGATGGAGAATGTGTGTGATTGGGAGCAGGAGACTGTTTGGGGTTGTGAGAAGTGTTCTCATACTGTGAGACCTGGCCTCTACCTCAGCAGCTGCCACCTGGCTAATCCTACTGTGCTCCCAGAATATTCACATGAGAGAGGGAAAAAAAACTCCACTGGAATCACCTGGAATGGAGTCGGGGCAACGGCACTGCTCCAACTGTCAAAGAACCTTGTGCGTTCCAAAAGTACTGGTATTGTAATCAAATTGTATTAGTCACATGCACCGAATACAACCTTACAGTGAAATGCTTACTTACGAGCCCCTAACTAACAATGCAGTTTTAAAAAAAAACGGATAAGAAATGAAAGTAACAAGTAATTGAAGAGCAGCAGTAAAATAACAGTGGGACTATATACAGGGGGGTACTGGTACAGAGTCAGTGTGCGGGGGCACCGGTTAGTTGAGGTAGTATGTACATGTAGGTAGAGTTATTAAAGTGACTATGCATAGATGATAACAACAGAGAGTAGCAGCGGTGTAATTGTCTGGGTAGCTATTTGATTAGCTGTTCAGGAGTCTTATGGCTTGGGGGTAGAAGCTGTTTAGAAGCCTCTTGGACCTAGACTTGGCGCTCCAGTACCTCTTGCCATGAGAGGTAGCAGAGAGAACAGTCTATGACTAGGGTGGCTGGAGTCTTTGACAATTTTTAGGGCCTTCCTCTGACCCTGCCTGGTGTAGAGGTCCTGGATGGCAGGAAGCTTGGCCACGGTGATGTACTGGGCCATTCGCACTACCCTCTGTAGTGCCTTGCGGTTGGAGGCCGAGCAGTTGCCATACCAGGCAGTGATGCAACCAGTCAGGATGCTCTCGATGGTGCAGCTGTAGAACCTTTTGAGGATCTGAGGACCCATGCCAAATCTTTTCAGTCCCCTGTGGGGGAATAGGCTTTGTCGTGCCCTCTTCACAACTGTCTTGGTGTGCTTGGACCATGTTAGTTTATTGGTGATGTGGACACCAAGGAACTTGAAGCTCTCAACCTGCTCCACTGCAGCCCCGTCGATGAGACTGGGGGCGTGCTAGGTCCTCTTTTTCCTGTTATCCACAATCATCTAATTTGTCTTGATCACGTTGAAGGAGAGGTTGTTGTCCTTGCACCACACAGCCAGGTCTCTGACCTCCTCCCTATAGGCTGTCTCATCGTTGTCAATGATCAGGCCTACCACTGTTGTCATCGGTAAACTTAATAATGGTGTTGGTGTCATACCTGGCCATGCAGTCATGAGTGAACAGGGAGTACAGGAGGGGACTGAGCACACACCCCTGAGGGGCCCCTGTGTTGAGGATCAGAGTGGCGGATGTGTTGTTACCTACCCTTACCACCTGGGGGCGGCCCGTCAGGAAGTCAAGGATCCAGTTGCAGAGGGAGGTGTTTAGTCCCAGGATCCTTAGCTTAGTGATGAGCTTTGAGGGCACTAGGGTGTTGAACGCTGAGCTGTAGTCAATGAATAGCATTCTCACATAGGTATTCCTTTTGTCCAGGTGGGAAAGGGCAGTGTGGAGTGCAGTAGAGATTATATCATCAGTGGATCTGTTGGGGTGGTATGCAAATTGGAGTGGGTTTAGGGTTTCTGGGATAATGGTGTTGTGAGAATGTGTGTCCACTCAGCATGCCAGAAATTCTGTGCAGAGTACAACACCATAACTGTAATTATCAAATACATCTACTGTGGACACAATGCAAGGCTGGATGAATGTGTGACATTGTCCCACAGAAGTAACCAGTGTCCATTGTTCCGCACACTCACGTTAATAATCTATACTAGAGGACAATGAACTACAATGAAAAAGAAAACCATTTCTATCTAATAGCCATGGTCTGTTTCTCCCTCTCTCACCATATAAACACTTGTCTGCCTAATATCTATTTTTGTGTCTGTCTAAGCATTTGGCTATGTTTAGAGTGTATGTTGACCGGTCTGTGTGTGTGTTACAGTTCCTGCTGGTGTTCAGCTGTCTGGTTCTGTCTGTGTGTGTGTTACAGTTTCCTGCTGGTGTTCAGCTGTCTGGTTCTGTCTGTGTTCTCCACCATACCAGACCATCAAAAGATAGCCAACGAAGGCCTCTTCATCCTGGTAAGCCGTCAGCCCCCGTCTCCTATCCTCCACCATACACCCAGCTCCAGGGGCCAGGTGTACCAAGTGTCTCAGTGTAGGAGGGCTGATTTGGGATCATTTAAAAAAAAAAAATATATATATATATTTTATTTTTTACACTAACAGTACAAATTGCCCCTGCCAAGTGCCAACCCACCTTAACACGAGTTTAAATCAGTAATGTGTTAGCCTGAGTACCTGTCTGGTTTTGCTTTCAACATCACTATATCATTGCCTTGTTTGGCAAGACAACAACAGGTTCGAGAAAGCGGAGGCAGACTGGAACCTACAGTAGCTAAGTTGATATACTGTTAGTGTAAACACTGGTTATCACACTGAATCTTCCTCTCCATTTATCTGACTAGCCCAGAATTGCCCAGGCATTGCTCCTAAGTGGTAGGATGGTTTAGGGGCAGCTATATAAACCATATACTGTAACATCATTTCTCACACCTCGGTTCAAATACTATTTGAAATCTTTCAAATAATTTGAATGTTTACTCTAGCCTGCCTGGAGTGCCATATGGGTGGGGTTTGTACTTTTGGGACTGTTCTATTGGCTCCATTGTGCCAGGCAAGCTCAATTAAGCTTAGCTAAAGTATTTGAAATGATTCCGAATAGTATTCGAATCCAGGTCTGCCAATTCCTGGACCGTGTGTGTACTGCATTTGTCTGAGTGTGTTTATAACATCATACCGGGGAAGACCTACAGAGTGTCTGATTCTGCGTCCTGTCACACCTGCCGCTGAGTGTGTGTGTGTTCCGCGAAGGAATGGCAGTGTAAGAAACGGTGGTGTAAGCAGGCGGGAGGACTCAGGTGTTGTTGAGTATACAGGAAATCCCAGACATGAACCAGTAATCCAAACAGCCATAATCACTACTTCCTCTTTCATCTTTAGGAGGATGGCTTTCTGTTTTTACTCTCTGCCTCTTCCACCTGTTTAATTTCCCTCCCTTCCTCTCACTTTTTTTCTTCTTTTACACTCTGCCTCTCCTTTTACTCTCTCTCTCCCTCGTCCCCCCTCTCTCCCTTTCTCTTTTTATCTCTTTCTCCCAATCTTTCTTGCTCTGTTTCTCTCTCCTGTTTGCCCTCCCCTCTAACTGTTAATTAATGGTCAAACTTGTATTTTATGATTCTACATAATGACATTCACTCTTTGAATCAATCTTTTAGCCATTATTGAGCTTTGCTTACGTGAACATTACTGTAATGGAAGATTGAGCCAATTTACCCGCTAATGCAAATTAAATATGGGAAATGGAACAGAGATAGAAAACATGAATTAATTACTATATACATTTGAAGTTGGAAGTTTACATACACCTTAGCCAAATACATTTAAACTCAGTTTTTCATGCTTCCTGACATTTAATCCTAGTAAAAATTCCATGTTTTAGGTCAGTTATGATCACCACTTTATTTTAAGAATGTGAAATGTCAGAATAATAGTTGAGAGAATTAGTTATTTCAGCTTTTATTTCTTTCATCACATTCCCAGTGGGACAGAAGTTTACATGCACTCAGTATTTGGTAGCATTGCCTTTAAATTGTTTAACTTAACTGCCTCATTCTTCCTGACAGAGCTGGTTTAACTGAGGCAAGTTTGTAGGCCTCCTTGCTTGCACACACTTTATCAGTTCTGCCCCCAAATTTTTGTGAAATACCTTGACTTTGTTGTCCTTAAGCCATTTTGGCACAACTTTGGAAGTATGCTTGGAGGAAAACGGGGGATGCTTGCAAGCCGAAGAACACCATCCCAACCGTGAAGCACGGGGGGGGGGGGGGCAGCATCATGTTGTGGGGGTGCTTTGCTGCAGGAGGGACTGGTGCACTTCACAAATTAGATGGGATCATGAGATAGGAAAATTATGTGGATATATTGAAGCAACATCTCAAGACATCAGTCAGGAAGTTAAAGCTTGGTTGCAAATGTGTCTTCCAAATGGACAATGACCCCAAGCATACTTCCAAAGTTGTGGCAAAATGGCTTAAGGACAATGAAGTAAAGGTATTGGAGTGGACATCACAAAGCCCTGACCTCAATCCTATAGAAAATTTGTGGGCAGAACTGAAAAAGTGTGTGCGAGCAAGGAGGCCTACGAATCTGACTCAGTTACACCAGCTCTTTCAGGAGGAATGGGCCAAAATTCACCCAACTTATTGTGGGAAGCTTGTGGAATGCTACCCAAAATATTTGACCCAAGTTAAACAATTTAAAGGCAATGCTACCAAATACTAATTGAGTGTATGTAAACTTCTGACTCACTGGGAATGTGATGAAATAAATAAAAGCTGAAATAAATAATTCTCTCTTCTATTATTCTGACATTTCACGTTCTTAAAATAAAGTGGTGATCCTAACTGACCTAAAACATGGAATTTTTACTTGGATTAAGTGTCAGGAATTGTGAAAAACTGAGTTTAAATGTATTTGGCTAAGGTGTATGTAAACTTCCGACTTCAACTGTATATTTTGATTTGTTTAACACTTTTTTGGTTACTACATGATTGTGTTATTTTATAGTTTTAATGTCTTCACTATTATTCTATTCTGGTAAAAATAAAGAAAAACCCTTGAATGAGTAGGTGTGTCCAAACTTTTGACTCGTACTATATATAGCACCATATTTGGCAACACTGACAGTGACTAAGGAGAATGATTTTGTCTGTTTTCACTCCCATTCTCTTTTCTTTGTCCTTCTCTAACTCTCTGTCCATTGTCACAGATTATCATTTTGTAAACAGATGGTGAGCTTCTTTAACTGACCTTGCTGTGACCCTATGCTGATCTGTGGTGTTAAGTTGGTTTCCTCATAATGACCCATGACTGACCCTCTCCCTCTGTCTCCCCCTAGATGAGGTTGTAATGATCATGGTGTTTTCTCTCTCTCTGTCTCTGTCTCCCCCTACAGGAGGTTGCAATGATCGTGTTGTTCTCTGTCTCCCCCTACAGGAGTTTGTGATGATCGTGGTGTTTGGTCTGGAATACGTTGTGAGGGTTTGGGCATCTGGCTGCTGCTGTCGCTACAGAGGATGGCAGGGGAGACTACGCTTCGCCAGGAAACCCTTCTGTGTCATAGGCAAGATGCTGTCTCTCTCTGTCTCTCTCTCCCTGTCTGTGTGTGTGTGTCTATTCACCGACAAGATAATGTGTAAGTATACAGTCGTGGCCAAAAGTTTTGAGAATGACACAAATATACATTTTCACAAAGTTTGCTGCTTCAGTGTCTTTAGATATTTTTGTCAGATGTTACAATGGAATACGGAATTATAATTACAAGCATTTCATAAGTGTCAAAGGCTTTTATTGACAATTACATGAAGTTGATGCAAAGAGTCAATATTTGCAGTGTTGACCCTTTTTCAAAACCTCTGCAATCCGCCCTGGCATGCTGTCAATTAATTTCTGGGCCACATCCTGACTGATGGCAGCCTATTCTTGCATAATCAATGCTTGGAGTTTGTCAGAATTTGTGGGTTGTTGTTTGTCCACCCGCCTCTTGAGGATTGACCACAAGTTCTCAATGGGATTAAGGTCTGGGGAGTTTCCTGGCCATGGACCCAAAATATCGATGTTTTGTTCCCCGAGCCACTTAGTTATCACTTTTGCCTTATGGCAAGGTGCTCCATCATGCTGGAAAAGGCATTGTTTGTCACCAAACTGTTCCTGGATGGTTGGGAGTAGTTGCTCTTGGAGGATGTGTTGGTACCATTCTTTATTCATGGCTGTGTTCTTAGGCAAAATTGTGAGTGAGCCCACTCCCTTGGCTGAGAAGAAACCCCACACATGAATGGTCTCAGGATGCTTTACTGTTGGCATGACACAGGACTGATGGTAGCGCTCACCTTGTCTTCCCGGACAAGCTTTTTTCCGGATGCCCCAACCAATCAGAAAATGGATTCATCAGAGAAAATGACTTCACCCCAGTCCTCAGCAGTCAAATCCCTGTACCTTTTGCAGAATATCAGTCTGTCCCTGATGTTTTTGCTGGAGAGAAGTGGCTTCTTTGCTGCCCTTCTTGACACCAGGCCATCCTCCAAGTCTTTGCCTCACTGTGCGTGCAGATACACTCACACCTGCCTGCTGTCATTCCTGAGCAAGCTCTGTACTGGTGGTGCCCTGATTTTGCAGCTGAATCAACTTTAGGAGACGGTCCTGGCGCTTGCTGGACTTTCTTGGGCACCCTGAAGCCTTCTTCACAACAATTGAACCGCTCTCCTTGAAGTTCTTGATGATCCGATAAATGGTTGATTTACAGTGGGGAGAAGTATTTGATACATTGCCGATTTTGCAGGTTTTCCTACTTACAAAGCATGTAGAGGTCTGTACTTTTTATCATAGGTACACTTCAACTGTGAGAGACGGAATCTAAAACAAAAATCCAGAAAATCACATTGTATGATTTTTAAGTAATTCATTTTCATTTTATTGCATGACATAAGTATTTGATCACCTACCAACCAGTAAGAATTCCGGCTCTCACAGACCTGTTAGTTTTTCTTTAAGAAGCCCTCCTGTTCTCCACTCATTACCTGTATTAACTGCACCTGTTTGAACTCGTTACCTGTTTAAAAGACACCTGTCCACACACTCAATCAAACAGACTCCAACCTCTCCACAATGGCCAAGACCAGAGAGCTGTGTAAGGACATCAGGGATAAAATTGTAGACCTGCACAAGGCTGGGATGGGCTACAGGACAATAGGCAAGCAGCTTGGTGAGAAGGCAACAACTGTTGGCACAATTATTAGAAAATGGAAGAAGTTCAAGATGGCGGTCAATCACCCTCGGTCTGGGGCTCCATGCAAGATCTCACCTCGTGGGGCATCAATTATCATGAGGAAGGTGAGGGATCAGCCCAGAACTACACAGCAGGACCTGGTCAATGACCTGAAGAGAGCTGGGACCACAGTCTCAAAGAAAACCATTAGTAACACACTACGCCATCATGGATTAAAATCCTGCAGCGCACGCAAGGTCCCCCTGCTCAAGCCAGCGCATGTCCAGGCCCGTCTGAAGTTTGCCAATGACCATCTGGATGATCCAGAGGAGGAATGGGAGAAGGTCATGTGGTCTGATGAGACAAAAATAGAGCTTTTTGGTCTAAACTCCACTCGCCGTGTTTGGAGGAAGAAGAAGGATGAGTACAACCCCAAGAACACCATCACAACCGTGAAGCATGGAGGTGGAAACATCATTTTTTGGGGATGCTTTTCTGCAAAGGGGACAGGACGACTGCACCGTATTGAGGGGAGGATGGATGGGGCCATGTATCGCGAGATCTTGGCCAACAACCTCCTTCCCTCAGTAAGAGCATTGAAGATGGGTCGTGGCTGGGTCTTCCAGCATGACAACGACCCGAAACACACAGCCAGGGCAACTAAGGAGTGGCTCCGTAAGAAGCATCTCAAGGTCCTGGAGTGGCCTAGCCAGTCTCCAGACCTGAACCCAATAGAAAATCTCTGGAGGGTGCTGAAAGTCCGTATTGCCCAGCGACAGCCCCGAAACCTGAAGGATCTGGAGAAGGTCTGTATGGAGGAGTGGGCCAAAATCCCTGCTGCAGTGTGTGCAAACCTGGTCAAGAACTACAGGAAACGTATGATCTCTGTAATTGCAAACAATGGTTTCTGTACCAAATATTAAGTTCTGCTTTTCTGATGTATCAAATACTTATGTCATGCAATAAAATGCAAATGAATTACTTAAAAATCATACAATGTGATTTTCTGGATTTTTGTTTTAGATTCCGTCTCTCACAGTTGAAGTGTACCTATGATAAAAATTACAGACCTCTACATGCTTTGTAAGTAGGAAAACCTGCAAAATCGGCAGTGTATCAAATACTTGTTCTCCCCACTGTAGGTGCAATCTTACTGGCAGCAATATCCTTGCCTGTGAAGCCCTTTTTGTGCAAAGCAATGATGACGGCATGTGTTTCCTTGCAGATAACCATGATTCGAAGCACCACCCTCCTTTTGAAGCTTCCAGTCTGTTATTTGAACTCAATCAGCATGAGAGTGATCTCCAGCCCTGTCCTCGTCAACACTCACACCTGTGTTTAATGAGAGAATCACTGACATGATGTCAGCTGGTCCTTTTGTGGCAGGGCTGAAATGCAGTGGAAATGTTTTTTGGGAATTCAGTTCATTTGCATGGCAAAGAGGGACTTTGCAATTAATTGCAATTCATCTGACCACTCTTCATAACATTCTGGAGTATATGCAAATTGCCATCATACAAACTGAGGCAGCAGACTTTGTGAAAATTAATATTTGTCATTCTCAAAACTTTTGGCCACGACTGTACTTACGATACATGTACGGAGTAGCATTTACATACATACATACATACATACATACATACATACATGGTTTCCAAAGAGCAGTAGCAAATGCATAGTTAATGATCTATTGATATGTGTCTGAGCTTACTGGGACTGAGTGTGTGTACTGGATGTGCATTGTGCAGCTCTCTTTCTCTTAGCCCATCTCTCTCCTCTTTCTCCTCATCTCTTCTCTCCTTCCACCTCCTCTCTTTCTCTTAGCCCATCTCTCTCCTCTTTCTCCTCATCTCTTCTCTCCTTTCACCTCCTCTCTTTCTCTTAGCCCATCTCTCTCCTCTTTCTCCTCATCTCTTCTCTCCTTTCACCTCCTCTCTTTCTTCCCCCTCTTTCTCCATAGACTTCATAGTGTTTGTGGCGTCATTGGCGGTGATCGCAGCGGGTACCCAGGGGAACATCTTTGCCACCTCTGCCCTGCGCAGCATGCGGTTCCTCCAGATCCTCCGGATGGTACGCATGGACAGACGAGGAGGCACCTGGAAACTACTGGGCTCTGTGGTCTACGCCCACAGCAAGGTGGACACACACACATGCACACACACAGTGGATGATGAAACGACTAGTATTAGTGATATGTGGTCAAAGCAAAATTAAGGTGGGTGTCATGCCAACCACAACACACCCACAGATACTGTACACATACTGAACGGTTAGGGTCACCTACCTCAGAAACTATATCCACCTTAGACTGGTAGTTAGGATAACCACTCTGAAAAGTTACAGCCAAATACACTGCACACAAACACTCAGGGATGTCAGGTGATGGTGATGATTATAGTGTTGTCAGGTGATGATTATAGTGTTGTCAGGTGATGATTATAGTGTTGTCAGGTGATGATTATAGTGTTGTCAGGTGATGATTATAGTGTTGTCAGGTGATGATTATAGTGTTGTCAGGTGATGATTATAGTGTTGTCAGGTGATGGTGGTGGTTTATAGTGTTGTCAGGTGATGATTATAGTGTTGTCAGGTGATGGTGGTGGTGGTTTATAGTGTTGTCAGGTGATGGTGGTGATGATTATAGTGTTGTCAGGTGGTGGTGGTGATTATAGTGTTGTCAGGTATGGTGGTGATGATTATAGTGTTGTCAGGTGATGGTGGTGATGATTATAGTGTTGTCAGGTGGTGGTGGTGGTTTATAGTGTTGTCAGGTGATGGTGGTGGTTTATAGTGTTGTCAGGTGATGGTGGTGATGATTATAGTGTTGTCAGGTGGTGGTGGTGGTTTATAGTGTTGTCAGGTGATGGTGGTGGTTTATAGTGTTGTCAGGTGATGGTGGTGGTTTATAGTGT
Source organism: Salvelinus alpinus (assembly GCF_045679555.1). NCBI lineage: Eukaryota > Metazoa > Chordata > Actinopteri > Salmoniformes > Salmonidae > Salvelinus > Salvelinus alpinus. The sequence continues at coordinate 20,187,136 of NC_092114.1, read as the reverse complement.
TGTCAGGTGATGGTGGTGATGATTATAGTGTTGTCAGGTGATGGTGGTGATGATTATAGTGTTGTCAGGTGATGGTGGTGATGATTATAGTGTTGTCAGGTGATGGTGGTGATGATTATAGTGTTGTCAGGTGATGGTGGTGGTTTATAGTGTTGTCAGGTGGTGGTAGTGGTGTTTATAGTGTTGTCAGGTGATGGTGGTGGTTTATAGTGTTGTCAGGTGATGGTGGTGGTTTATAGTGTTGTCAGGTGATGGTGGTGATGATTATAGTGTTGTCAGGTGGTGGTGGTGGTGATTATAGTGTTGTCAGGTGGTGGTGGTGGTGATTATAGTGTTGTCAGGTGATGGTGGTGGTTTATAGTGTTGTCAGGTGATGGTGGTGATGATTATAGTGTTGTCAGGTGGTGGTGGTGGTTTATAGTGTTGTCAGGTGATGGTGGTGGTTTATAGTGTTGTCAGGTGATGGTGGTGATGATTATAGTGTTGTCAGGTGATGGTGGTGATGATTATAGTGTTGTCAGGTGATGGTGGTGATGATTATAGTGTTGTCAGGTGGTGGTGGTGGTTTATAGTGTTGTCAGGTGATGGTGGTGATGATTATAGTGTTGTCAGGTGGTGGTGGTGGTTTATAGTGTTGTCAGGTGATGGTGGTGGTTTATAGTGTTGTCAGGTGATGGTGGTGATGATTATAGTGTTGTCAGGTGATGGTGGTGATGATTATAGTGTTGTCAGGTGGTGGTGGTGGTTTATAGTGTTGTCAGGTGATGGTGGTGATGATTATAGTGTTGTCTGGTGGTGGTGATTATAGTGTTGTCAGGTGATGGTGGTGATGATTATAGTGTTGTCAGGTGGTGGTGGTGGTGATTATAGTGTTGTCAGGTGGTGGTGGTGGTTTATAGTGTTGTCAGGTGATGGTGGTGGTTTATAGTGTTGTCAGGTGATGGTGGTGGTTTATAGTGTTGTCAGGTGATGGTGGTGATGATTATAGTGTTGTCAGGTGATGGTGGTGGTGGTTTATAGTGTTGTCAGGTGATGGTGGTGGTTTATAGTGTTGTCAGGTGATGGTGGTGATGATTATAGTGTTGTCAGGTGGTGGTGGTGGTGGTTTATAGTGTTGTCAGGTGATGGTGGTGGTTTATAGTGTTGTCAGGTGATGGTGGTGATGATTATAGTGTTGTCAGGTGATGGTGGTGATGATTATAGTGTTGTCAGGTGGTGGTGGTGGTTTATAGTGTTGTCAGGTGATGGTGGTGATGATTATAGTGTTGTCTGGTGGTGGTGATTATAGTGTTGTCAGGTGATGGTGGTGATGATTATAGTGTTGTCAGGTGATGGTGGTGATGATTATAGTGTTGTCTGGTGATGGTGGTGATGATTATAGAGTTCTCAGGTGATGGTGGTGATGATTATAGTGTTGTCAGGTGATGGTGGTGATGATTATAGTGTTGTCAGGTGATGGTGGTGATGATTATAGTGTTGTCAGGTGATGGTGGTGATGATTATAGTGTTGTCAGGTGATGGTGGTGATGATTATAGTGTTGTCAGGTGATGGTGGTGATGATTATAGTGTTGTCAGGTGATGGTGGTGATGATTATAGTGTTGTCAGGTGATGGTGGTGGTGGTTTATAGTGTTGTCAGGTGATGGTGGTGGTGGTTTATAGTGTTGTCAGGTGATGGTGGTGGTGGTTTATAGTGTTGTCAGGTGATGGTGGTGGTGGTTTATAGTGTTGTCAGGTGATGGTGGTGGTGGTTTATAGTGTTGTCAGGTGATGGTGGTGGTGGTTTATAGTGTTGTCAGGTGATGGTGGTGGTGGTTTATAGTGTTGTCAGGTGATGGTGGTGGTGATTATAGTGTTGTCAGGTGATGGTGGTGGTGATTATAGTGTTGTCAGGTGATGGTGATTTATAGTGTTGTCAGGTGATGGTGGTGGTGGTGATTATAGTGTTGTCAGGTGATGGTGGTGGTGATTATAGTGTTGTCAGGTGATGGTGATTTATAGTGTTGTCAGGTGATGGTGGTTTATAGTGTTGTCAGGTGATGGTGGTTATGATTATAGTGTTGTCAGGTGATGATAGTGTTGTCAGGTGATGGTGGTGATTATAGTGTTGTCAGGTGATGGTGGTGATTATAGTGTTGTCAGGTGATGGTGGTGATTATAGTGTTGTCAGGTGATGGTGGCGATTTATAGTGTTGTCAGGTGATGGTGGTGATTATAGTGTTGTCAGGTGGTAGTGGTGTTTATAGTGTTGTCAGGTGATGGTGGTGGTTTATAGTGTTGTCAGGTGATGGTGGTGTTTATAGTGTTGTCAGGTGATGGTGGTGATGATTATAGTGTTGTCAGGTGATGGTGGTGATGATTGTGTTGACTGGTGGTGGTGGTGATTGGCAGGTGTCTTCACTAACATTTTCAACATGTCCCTGATTGAGTCTGTAATACCAACATGCTTCAAGCAGACCACCATAGTCCCTGTGCCCAAGAACACAAAGGCAACCTGCCTAAATGACTACAGACCCGTAGCACTCACGTCTGTAGCCATGAAGTACTTTGAAAGGCTGGTAATGGCTCACATCAACACCATTATCCCAGAAACCCTAGACCCACTCCAATTTGCATACCACCCCAACAGATCCACAGATGATGCAATCTCTATTGCAATCCACACTGCCCTTTCCCACCTGGACAAAAGGAACACTTATGTGAGAATGCTATTCATTGACTACAGCTCAGCGTTCAACACCATAGTACCCTCAAAGCTCATCAATAAGCTAAGGATCCTGGGACTAAACACCTCCCTCTGCAACTGGATCCTGGACTTCCTGACGGGTCGCCCCCAGGTGGTAAGGGTAGGTAGCAACACATCTGCCACACTGATCCTCAACACTGGAGCTCCCCAAGGGGTGCGTGCTCAGTCCCCTCCTGTACTCCCTGTTCACCCACGACTGCATGGCCAGGCACGTGTCCAACACCATCATTAAGTTTGCTGACGACACAACAGTGGTAGGCCTGATCAACGACGAGACAGGAGGTCAGAGACCTGGCCGTGTGGTGCCAGAATAAACGACCTATCCCTCAACGTAACCAAGACTAATGACATGATTGTGAACTACAGGAAAAGGAGCACCGAGCATGTCCCCATTCTCATCGACGGGGCTGTAGTGGAGCAGGTTCAGAGCTTCAAATTCCTTGGTGTCCACATCAACAACAAACTAGAATGGTCCAAACACACCAAGACCGTCGTGAAGAGGGCACGACAAAGCCTATTCTCCCTCAGGAAACTAAAAAGATTTGGCATGGGTCCTGAGATCCTCAAAAGGTTCTACAGCTGCAACATCGAGAGCATCCTGACCGGTTGCATCACTGCCTGCCTGGCCTCTGACCGCAAGGCACTTCAGAGGGTAGTGCGTACGGCCCAATACATCACTGGGGCAAAGCTGCCTGCCATCCAGGACCTCTACACCAGGCGGTGTCAGAGGAAGGCCCTAAAAATTGTCAAAGACCCCAGCCACCCCAGTCATAGACTGTTCTCTCTGCTACCGCATGGCAAGCGGTACCGGAGTGCCAAGTCTAGGACAAAAAGGCTTCTCAACAGTTTTTACCCCCAAGCCATAAGACTTCTGAACAGGTAACCAATGGTTACCCGGACTATTTACATTGTGTGCCCCCCCCAACCCCTCTTTTATGCTGCTGCTACTCTCTGTTTATCTTATATGCATAGTCACTTTAACCATACATCCATGTACATACTACCTCAATTGGCCTGACCAACCAGTGCTCCTGCATATTGGCTAACTGGGCTATCTGCCTTGTGTCCCACCTCCCGCCAACCCCTCCTTTTACACTACTGCTACTCTCTGTTCATCATATATGCATAGTCACTTTAACCATACCTACATGTACATACTACCTCAATAAGCCTGACTAACCGGTGTCTGTATATAGCCTTGCTACTCTTATTTTCAAATGTATTTTTACTGTTGTTTTATTTCTTTACTTACCCCCCCCCCCACACACACACACACACACACACCTTTTTTTCGCACTATTGGTTAGTGCCTGTAAGTAAGCATTTCACTGTAAGGTCTACACCTGTTGTAGTCAGCGCACGCTACAAATAAACTTTGATTTGATTGTGTTGCCAGGTGATGGTGGTGATGATTATAGTGTTGTCAGGTGATGGTGGTGATGAATATAGTGTTCTCAGGTGATGGTGGTGATGATTATAGTGTTGTCAGGTGATGGTGGTGATGATTATAGTGTTCTCAGGTGATGGTGGTGATGATTATAGTGTTGTCAGGTGATGGTGGTGATGATTATTGTGTTGTCAGGTGGAGGTGTTTGTGTTGTCAGGTGGTGGTGATGATTATAGTGTTGTCAGGTGGTGGGGTGGTGTCAGGTGATTGCGTTGTCAGGTATTGGTGGTGGGGATTGCATTGTCAGGTATTGGTGGTGGGGATTGCATTGTCAGGTATTGGTGGTGGGGATTGCATTGTCAGGTGATGGTTGGGATTGCGTTGTCAGGTGGTGGTGGTGATTGTGTTGTCAGGTGATGGTGGTGATTGCATTGTCAGGTGTTGGTGGTGATCATAGTGTTGTTAGGTGTTGGTGGTGATGATTATAGTGTTGTCAGGTGTTTATTAGTGATGCTTTTAGTGTTGTCAGGTGATGCTGGTGATTGTGTTGTCAGGTGATGCTGGTGATTGTGTTGTCAGGTGATGCTGGTGATTATTGTGTTGTCAGGTGATGCTGGTGATTTTGTTGGCACGTGATGCTGGTGATTATTGTGTTGTCAGGTGATGCTTGTGATTTTGTTGGCACGTGATGCTGGTGATTGTGTTGTCACGTGATTGTGGTGGTGATTGTGTTGTCACGTGATTGTGGTGGTGATTGTGTTGTCACGTGATTGTGGTGGTGATTGTGTTGGCACGTGATGGTGGTGGTGATTGTGTTGTCTGGTGGTGGTGGTGATTGTGTTGTCACGTGATGATGGTGGTGATTGTGTTGTCACGTGATGATGGTGGTGATTGTGTTGTCACGTGATGATGGTGGTGATTGTGTTGTCTGGTGGTGGTGGTGGTGGTGATTGTGTTGTCTGGTGGTGGTGGTGATTGTGTTGTCACGTGATGATGGTGGTGATTGTGTTGTCACATGATTGTGGTGGTGATTGTGTTGTCTGGTGATTGTGTGGTCAGGTGATGGTGGGATTGTGTGGTCAGGTGATGGTGGGATTGTGTGGTCAGGTGATGGTGGGGATTGTGTGGTCAGGTGATGGTGGGGATTGTGTGGTCAGGTGATGGTGTTGTCAGGTGATGGTGGGGATTGTGTGGTCAGGTGATGGTGGGGATTGTGTTGTCAGGTGATGGTGGGGATTGTGTTGTCAGGTGATGGTGGGGATTGTGTGGTCAGGTGGTGGTGGGGATTGTGATGGTGGGTATTGTGTTGTCAGGTGATGGTGGGGATTGTGTTGTCAGGTGATGGTGGGGATTGTGTTGTCAGGTGATGGTGGGGATTGTGTGGTCAGGTGGTGGTGGGGATTGTCATGGTGGGGATTGTGTGGTCAGGTGGTGGTGGGGATTGTGTTGTCAGGTGATGGTGGGGATTGTGTTGTCAGGTGATGGTGGGGATTGTGATGGTGGGGATTGTGATGGTGGGATTGTGTTGTCAGGTGATGGTGGGGATTGTGTTGTCAGGTGATGGTGGGGATTTTGATGGTGGGGATTGTGTTGTCAGGTGATGGTGGGGATTGTGATGGTGGGGATTGTGTGGTCAGGTGGTGGTGGGGATTGTCATGGTGGGGATTGTGTTGTCAGGTGATAGTGGGGATTTTGATGGTGGGGATTATGTTGTCAGGTGATGGTGGGGATTGTGATGGTGGTGATTTTGTTGTCAGGTGGTGGTGATGATTGTGTTGTCAGGTGATGTGGATGATTGTGTTGTCAGGTGATGTGGATGATTGTGTTGTCAGGTGGTGGTGATGATTGTGTTGTCAGGTGGTGGTGATGATTGTGTTGTCAGGTGGTGGTGGTGATTGTGTTGTCAGGTGATGGTTGTGGTTTATAGTGTTGTCAGGTGATGCTGGTGATTGTGTTGTCAGGTGGTGGTGATGATTGTGTTGTCAGGTGATGTGGATGATTGTGTTGTCAGGTGATGTGGATGATTGTGTTGTCAGGTGATGGTGGTGATTGTGTTGTCAGGTGATGGTGGTGATTGTGTTGTCAGGTGGTGGTGGTGATTGTGTTGTCAGGTGGTGGTGGTTGTGATGATGATTATAGTGTTTTCAGGTGGTGGTGGGGATTGTGTTGTCAGGTGGTGGTGGGGATTGTGTTGTCAGGTGGTGGTGGTTGTGTTGTCAGGTGATGGTGGTGATTGTGTTGTCAGGTGGTGGTGGTGATTGTGTTGTCAGGTGGTGGTGGTGATTGTGTTGTCAGGTGATGGTGGTGGTTGTGTTGTCAGGTGATGGTGATGGTGGTGATTGTGTTGTCAGGTGGTGGTGGTGATTGTGTTGTCAGGTGGTGGTGATGATTGTGTTGTCAGGTGGTGGTGATGATTGTGTTGTCATTTGATTACTGTGATTATTATTATTTGACCATGCTGGTAATTTATGAACATTTGAACATCTTGGCCATGTTCTGTTATAATCTCCACCGTGCTTAGCCACCGTGCTTCTACACCTGCATTGCTTGCTGTTTGGGGTTTTAGGCTGGGTTTCTGTACAGCACTTTGAGATATCAGCTGATGTAAGAAGGGCTATATAAATACATTTGATTTGATTTGTTGGCAGGTGATTGTGTTGTCGGGTGATTGTGGTGATTGTGTTGTCGGGTGATTGTTGTGGTGGTGATTGTGTTGTCGGGTGATTGTGGTGATTGTGTTGTCGGGTGATTGTGTTGTCGGGTGATTGTGTTGTCGGGTGATTGTGTTGTCGGGTGATTGTGTTGTCAGGTGAATGTGGTGATTATTGTGTTGTCAGGTGAATGTGGTGGTGATTGTGTTGTCGGGTGATGATTGTGTTGTCGGGTGATTGGTGTGGTGATTGTGTTGTCAGGTGGTGATTGTGTTAGGTGATTGTGGTCGTGGTGATTATTGTGTTGTCAGGTGAATGTGGTGATTATTGTGTTGTCAGGTGATTGTGTCAGGTGATTGTGTTGTCAGGTGATGTTGATGGGTTTGCTCTTTAATGTTTGGCATATATTGATTGATGTTCATATATTATGGTTTTGATGATGTTATGATAATGACTACCCGCCCCTCCCCCCTCTTTCTCGGTCTCAGGAGCTCATTACAGCGTGGTACATTGGTTTCCTGGTATTGATCTTTGCCTCCTTCCTGGTTTACCTGGCAGAGAAGGACGTCAACACAGAGTTCAACACCTACGCAGACTCCCTCTGGTGGGGAACGGTCAGTACCACACACACACAGGAAAGATTGCATTGCATTGGATAGCAGCCGTCTTCTGGGCTCCTGACCAATTCTGCTATTGTTGGAAAAGGACCCATACGCATTTCACAGTTAGCCTACACCTGTTGTTTACGAAGCATGTGACAAATAACATTTGATTTGACACACACACCCACTGACTTGGGTATAAATTGCCCTTTCTCCAGATCTTGGATGAGACTGACCAATAGACAATAAGGTCTCTCTAGTACCATGCTGTTTTACTAGTATAGCTCTGTATAGTATTTACCACTGGAAGACTTCTTCTCACACTCTGTGTGTGTGTGTGTGTTTCTATGCCCAGATTACTCTCACCACCATCGGCTATGGTGACAAGACACCCCGCACCTGGTTGGGCCGACTTCTAGCTGCCGGTTTCGCGCTCCTGGGTGTGTCCTTCTTCGCCCTTCCTGCTGTGAGTCTCTCTCATTGGTGTACATCACTGTCAGTTCCCCTCCCAGCCAATCGGAACTCATGCCTCTGACCCTCTCCTTCTGACCCCTCTCTCAGGGTATCCTGGGGTCAGGCTTTGCCCTGAAGGTGCAGGAGCAGCACAGACAGAAGCACTTTGAGAAGAGGAGGACTCCTGCTGCCAACCTTATACAGGTGACCACAGATAGCTCAGGTATCATCCACTCAATCAACAGACTAGGTCATAAGGGGTGACAGGTAGCATAGTGGTTAGAGCGTTGGACCAGTAACCGGAAGGTTGCGTGATCGAATCCCCGAGCTGACAAGGTAAAAATCTGTCGTTTGTCCCCTGAACAAGGCAGTTAACCCACTGTTCCTAGGCTGTCATTGTAAATAAGAGTTTGTTCTTAACTGACTTGCCTAGTTAAATAAAGTTTAAATAAAAAAATAATAACTGAACCCAGCAACAAATTGCTGTATGATTGGATCATTTTTCTGTAGTGGCTTAACGTGTTCCTGCATGTTCCTGTGTGCCTGCGTGTGTGTGTTCCAGGCTGCGTGGCGTCTGTACTCTACTGATGCTCAGCACTCCTACCTGACAGCCACTTGGTACTTCTATGACAGCATGCTTCCATCCTTCAGGTAGATACTCCCTTCTGCTCTCCAATAATGCCGTGGTTGTGTGGTTGTGTGGTTGTGTGTTGGTGCTGGTCGACCCATGAATTTAACCATCCCCACTGTACATGAAATTAAAAGGACAAAATGTTTGTACAGGTAGATTTGACTTAGGTGTGACTTGGAGTAGCAAGCGTGTCTCACCTATCCTAAAATAATGTGGTTTTGAAAGCCAGCTGACACTGCTAACCGGTTGAACATTGAGAGAGCATTGTAGGGAGATGAGGAGAGACTGAATTATAGGAGCTAGGAAGAGAACCTAAATGTAACTTTCACCTACATATAATTAACATGACACACACATGAACATACACACATGAACGTACAGAAATATACAACAATTATCAATATCCCAGCAATTGAGTTGCTTTTACCAGTGGTGACCGTGGGCATTCTATCTTCCTGATCTAAAACGGTGGGGTGCACTTTCATTCATTTTCATTCTCCCTTTTTAAGTTATTACAGGTTTCTTCAGGCCTCAAATATGACTACCACCATTGTTTATCTGTTTATTTCATAAGATTGTATTCTCTTATTTATTTTAAGTATTTACATTTGACTCATTTAGTTTGTTTAAAAAGAGGGGGACTTTTGTGACTTACATATACCTTTTTTTTGCCTCTTAGCTCTGTGTCCAGTAACAAGCAAAGTGTGTTGATGGTGCCATCAATATTTGTCATACTTCATTTTGATAAATTACATATGAATTATCCCCGTCTTTTTTATGTTTTGACCCTTAATTTGACATCCTTTTTATGTTTTTATTTTTTTTGTCGTTTCTTGCTTTCTTTGTTTTTTTGTGCACATGGGGTCAGAGAACTGACACTACTGTTCAGTCACCTTCAGCGACGGCGTAGCGCCAAGAATGTCCTTCACAACTCCCACAACACCCTGCTGTCCGGGCTACGGCCCTACAGCTCCCCCTACCTGTCAGGGGACAGGTACGCACCACCACCACACACACACACACACACACACACACACACAGATAAACGACAGACCGATATATAGATGCACACCGACATATACACACGCAAGAAAAGATCACGGTGACACATGCACTCATTTGTATCAAACAATCTCTCACCAGAGGATGCCGCAGGTTTTACTCCTTATAGCAGCGAGCTGGTTCAGAAAGAAATGCTGGCTGTTCCCTGGTCTGTGGTTTCTGTGTGGATGTACTGTTGTGTATCTTAACCACCTGTCACTAATACTGATTCCAGACCTGTGTGTAATTAACAGCACCGCCTGCTCCATCTCTGTCTGCCTCTCATTCACTTTCCTCGTCTGATTCATCTTCATGTCAACTCCATCACCCTCATCCATTCATCCCCTCTTTCTCTCCTTTTTGTCCCGCTCTCTCTCTCTCTCTCCTGTCATCCACTTCTTTTCCATGTCATCCCTCCATCAACCCTGTTCTCAGGAAGGCAGAAGTCCCTTGCAGGTTTGTTCTTGTCTTCTGAACATATGTGTCTCTGCATTCTCTCTCTGACAAATCCAGCTAAGAAGTGGTCCTCCATGGTAATGGGAAAAACAATGGGATACAACCCAGCATGACAGATGCATACAATAACATGCCATGTTTTCCAAGGTATATGTTTGGTCTTGTAGCCCCTCAATATGAACCAGATGTATGCTGTATTTGCCATACAGTTGATTGAATAGTACTGCATGTACAGAAAGACATTAATAACACATTGATGGCAGTGTGTCTCCCAATCAAGAAGACAATGGTTAGGTGTGGAGCTAATTATTTCGACCTTCTGGAACGGGGGCTGCAGTCATATTATGGATATACTCCGGTGAACTGCTTCCTCTGCAGACTCTCCTGCTGCCTACAGTACACCCCCAACTCAACACCTCCCTCCTCCATGGGTGTGTGTCAATAAATTGTCAAACCTTCAACGTGAAAGGAGACTAGGAAATGAAGCCATTTAAGACGGTTGAGTTGCAGTAGTGGGCTTACCCCTCCACTTCACCCTCTCCTTCTCTCCTTTTCACCTCCCTCAGCCCCTCACCTTTTATGATCTCACTGCCTGCGTACCCTGCCTCTGCTCTCCTTTTTCCTCCTCCTCTTTCTCTCCTATCTTCCAATTCTCCTTTCCTCCTCTGTCCTCTCCCCTTCTAGCCCCCCACCCCCTCTTCCTCTTCTCCTCCTCCTCTTCCCCTTCTCTCCTCTTCCTCTCCTCCTATTCGCCTCACCCTCCCTCTGCCTTGTGTGTCTCCTCAGTCAACTTGTTTCTAAAAAGCGGTCTCTTCTGGATTCATGCTGGCCGCAAGCAGCAGAGGTATCCACGGTGACAAGCCTGTGCATGGGGCACGCCACCCCCCCTCCCATCCGCCCTTACTCACACACTACCCCCTTCTCACTCTGCCTGAGGGTCCCAAAGCCTTCTGTCCCAGTGCAGTGGGTGTGTCTCTGTACATTTTCTCCTTCAAATAAGGAGTTGTCCCCTTGAAATATCCCACTTTCAATAAGGAGTTGGTCCCCTTGAAATATCCCACTTTCAATAAGGAGTTGGTCCCCTCGAAATATCCCACTTTCAATAAGGAGTTGGTTTTAGTCTCTTCATTTAGCATAGTGTGAAGACACTTGTCATTGAGGATGGTCATCAGGCTAAAAATTGCTGAAATTTGTTTGGTTGTAAATTGCACATTTGATATTCACATTTTGGAATTGATCTTTGAGAATGGGAAACACTCTGCTCTGGTGTAGAAATCTTTGACTGAGCCTTTATTGTGTGAGAAGAATGACAGGGTGTTCTGTTTAAAGGATAACTCTGTTGTAAACCACTTTCTTTCAGTGAACCGGATGACACAATAAACCATGCATTCTTTATTGGAAAACAAAGGAATTTGTTTCATGGTTTATGTGGATCTAATGTCAGCATTGGCCTCCTCACACACTTACAGATTTTACAGCATATTTAATATTTTGTACAGAAGTTTGTGACAAATAAAAAATAAAAGTTTTCTAAAAAGGTCAAATAGTTAGGAAGTCACGCATGCTGTTTTCTTAATACTGTTGCATGACCGTTACTTGTTAATTGTACACATTATTCATGCATGCGTTCTTTGATCACTTCTGCTCTGTAGTGAATTATGGAGAAAGGGTTCAAATGATCCTGTATGCAATGCAACCATATGCTTGTTGTACTTTTGCGACTCGTTCCCACTCAATAAAAACCCACGCAGAAACATTTCCCTCCCCTGATAGATGTTTCCCTTTCGTCTGCTAAAATGTTTCTCTTCAAGTCCTGTGCTCAGTATACCGTGCATGTCTTTGGAGGATTCAGCTGTATTTTTAACCCTACTATATCCCTTTTTTATTTAATTTCCTTTCCAATGGAATGCAAAGGGCTAACAGTAATTCAACATCTTACTCTGTCCACCCTCCCCTTCTAAGTCAACCTGAGCATTTCAGCTCCGGCGTATGAAATGCCATTTCCCCTAATGCTTTTCCAGCTATTTAAATATTAATTTAAATGTCAGGCCAGCGCACAAACAAGGATTATACCAGCGTAAACAACATGTCTCTAATCGTTCTCTGGTGCGTGACGTTTGAAATGCTTTGTGACTTTGTAACATGTAAGTGGTCACAGAGTGTACGTCACAATTTGCTCCCTATTCCCTATATATACCTATACCCAGCCAGTCAATAAACCAGCCAGTCAGTCATGCCTGTGTGAAATCTCCGTCTGAATGTCTGTCTCTGTTCTCTCTGTGCTTTGTTGGTCATTGAGTATGCTGTGTGTGACTGTTTTAATGGGAGTCAGTAGCTACACACTATCTAGTGTACTGCTGTCTGTACCTGCTAACTACCTGGGTCTGCTCCTCTGCTGATTGGCTAAACTCAGTGTCTAAAACAACTGGATCGTCCACTGGACCTATAGTTAATGAGGAAAATCACACAACAGAACTCTAAGGATGTCCTAAGTGACAGATAAACACATGGACACAAGTTCATTTCCTTCGTTGTTCCAGCAGCAGCAAAATGGGATTCCGGGACAGGATGCGGCTGAACAACTCCCGTTCGTCCCAGGCGAGCCGGAACAAGGCGTCCCAGCTGCCTCCCGGGATGAGTGTCCGCCAGTCGCCCAGCACGGAGAACGTCCCAGAAGCCACCAGTCCCGGAAAGGTGCAGAAGAGCTGGAGCTTCAACGACCGCACGCGGTTCCGCACCTCCCTACGACTCAAACCCAGACCTCCTGCAGACGGTGGGAACTGGGACTTGACTCACTCACACACACACACACTCGCTACATTTACATACACACTTAAACAGTACATACTCACATACTGTCTCACGTATGTTCTTGTACTCACTCACTCACTCCCTCTCACGTTTAACTATATCGTTGCTGTCCTGTCTCCAGTGGAAGGAGTAGGGGAGGACAGTGTTGAAGACAAACCATATTGTGATGTTGCCATGGAGGAGGTGATCCCAGCAGTGAAGACCTTGATACGGGCTGTTAGGTGAGTCCTACAGCACCCCTACATGTACCCACAGAGGACCTACTGGTCCACATCATGATGGAACCAGGTCACCTGTCTCCTCTCTGGTCCTATTGTCGCAATAGGCCCTAGTATTATATTTGGGCCTACAGTACTTCCTGTTATGGTGGATGGAGTAAGATGAATGGTTGGCTCCTCCAGTGGACTCTGGCCGTATGCAGTTTCGGCTGATGGTAGGGAAATGTCCTCTTTAGTGTGATAACTGATCCTTCCTGCCGCAGGCCAGCTGCTCGGCTCTGACCTTGTCTCAGTCAATCATTCAGGGCCTGGAGGGCAGCTGACAGAGCCGTGATCATGGAGAGTCTATTGCAGAGCTCCATGTTAGTGATACACTGTGTGTTTTAGTGATCACTCCCTGGCCGCCAAAAATAGACAAACATGACATCGTCACTATACTAGTCTGTATTGTACAGTTATTTTGTCTCGTCTTACTTTGATGGAATTGATCATAAGAATTTGTTGACCAAAGTCTTCATATAACATTGTTTTACAGGTAAGGTTGTGCATGCTGTAGTGTAGTCGTGTACATAGACCACCTTTCTATGCCCACAAGGAAACTTCCAATATTAGGAAAAACTAGCTACGATATAAGGAATGGAGAAAGAATGGTGTGAAGGAACGAGACAAATGCCTAGCTGGCAAACCTATGCACTAATTAACGGCTCCATGTGTTCAGGGGGGAAAAACACGACCCCTTGAGGTTTCTCTGTGCTTAACCATGTAAATATCCTGGAGGGATACCTTCATCCCTCTACACACACGGACGCACGCACATGCAAAACTTATTCCACTGAGGGAGGCAGAAAAACACTACAATTGCCAGCAAACATCTGTCAATGAGGCAGGTATGTTGGTCTGTGGGTAGTTGGTGTGAGTGGATTGTATTGAACCACTACTGGCAGATCCCAAGGGTCAGCCATACAGACACAGCATCTTTCATGTTGCATCAGACTATGTGTGTGTGTTTCCACAGTATGCTATAAGTATGAGGGGTTATGTGAGTGCGTGTGTTTATATGAAAGGGATAGTGGATTGGGTCTGGATTCATTTGAGTGTAGGCTCTATTAGCTACCATACTGAAACGTGAATATTCTTTGTCGACACGTGTATATACATCACTGTAGAAACACTGGAACACTGGAAACTTATGTAAGACACACTTAAGATTGATGTCTTTTAAGAAACAGGTAGATATTAGCATCGACTGTATTGCTGAGGCTTCACTATAGGAAGGCTACTGTAGTTAATCAGCCTGCCTACTTGCCTGTGTAAATGTGTGGTGTTTGGGATATGTAGGGATGGTGAGAGGAAGAGGGAGGAGAGAGAGATCTGCATACTCATTGTAGTACTCAATCTAATCAAGTTGTGCTAAAGCCACTAGTAGTCAATTTCTGTATTTCTGCACAGTTGTGAACATTTTATATTTTTGAAACTGTTTTATCCAGAGTTTGTAAAGTCAACCATTTGCCTATTGTTTGATCCTCCGTGTTAAGGGTTTTAAAGAAGTGATAGTTCCATTCCTCTGCTTTTAAAGTTAGAAGCTGTTGATTGAGCTCATGTAAGCAGGAGTTCCTCTTTTGGTGTTAGACAGCAGGTAGCCTAACGGTTTGAGCATTGGCCCAGTAACTGAAATGTCGCTGTTTTGAACACCGGAAGAAGACTCTTGAGCCAACAAGGTGAAAAATCTGTCTATGTGCCCTTGAGCAAGGCACTTAAACCTCATTTGCTCCAATGGCGCTGTACTTACTATGGCTGACCCTATAAAACAACACAAACTGCACCTGTCCTCCATCACAACTCACTTCACTGCTGTTGCCATGAGTCATTCACATAAAACCAAACCAAAAACGACCGAATGCTGACTTGAATATGTTTGGTCCAGATCTCAATAACTTGTTGGTACTGATTCCCTACCAGAGCCTCTGAGTCTGTAGCTAATGATTTAGTGCACCCAGTGCCAACTATGCCTCTATACCAGGTAGCTGCTGTGGGAATACTTCAGTCAGCCAATGCATTAATACGATCATACCACTCGATGAAGAGAGAGACTCAGCGCTTTGAAGAACCCCTTAGAGGATGGAAATAAAATTATATTTTTCTTTCTTTTTCTTGTTCATTCCTTTCTACTTTTCCTTACTCTTTCTTTTACCCACACCTGAGACCCACCCGGACAGAAAAAAATATGCATCTACCTGCAAAATAAAAAAAATACATCTTGCCAAAATATTTTTGAAAAACTCCGTAGTCATCAAGAGCGCACTGTGAGGAGGAGGAAGGAGGAAGGGTGCGCTGACGGCCTCTGTGGTACCAGCTGTCGACCACCAGCCCTCTTTTTCTACTTTCTCTCTCTCTCCTGCAGAGCAGAAGAAAGAAAAGCGAGAAAGAGAGGGAAAGGGGGATAAAGAGGAAGAGTGTGTGTTTGCCATCAACACACTAGCGTTGCAGCACAGCGTAGCAGCACATAGCACTAAACTGCCATTGCACATGCCAGTTGTTCAGTCGCCAACAATGGTTAACACGTTTCCACGTTACATTGTGTTCCACATCCCTGCTGTGATGTGTGTGTGTTTGTGTGTGTCTGTTTCACCAAACCACCACCACTACATATGTAATGTGTGTGTCCTCCCCCTGACAGAACACACTGATATTAAAGAGGTCTTAGCCCGTCTGTGTGTGTGAGATAATGTTTCCTCATAAAACAGCCCCCCTCCCCTCTGTGCCCACTCCGACTCATGGAGCAATCCATCACGCGCTTGGGATGACAGGTTAAGTGCGTCTGTTTTGCTACGCTAACATTTTGGTGTGTCCTGTATTCTGCCGAGCCAGCACCTCAGTGTCCGGGCGGCTGACTACTCTCCTATAGTGTGACAAGCAGCCAGAACTCTGCCCAGTATATGTTCAACACTCTACAGCCCCAACACACTCTTTACTTCTCTCTAGGAAAGGCCAACGATTGGTGGAGTGTGGATGTGAATATAATTAGATTTGTACACTGGGAGTCAGAGCATCTGTCTCTGTCCTCTAACTGTGGGGTCACCACACACACACAACACACACACAGCTGTCTCGCTGAGAGGAGGTAGACTAGACACACACAGGGGTCCACCTCGTGTGCGTGTGTGAGAGAGAGAGAGGCTGACTAAGCAGAGGGCCAGGGTGTGCAGAAAACCGAGTGTGTCCCTCTCTCCTTACACAGTGCACCGGAACAAGGGTGTCTTATATGCACAGTGCTTTGGGAACGTATTCAGACCCCTTGACTTTTTCCAAATTGTATTAGGTTACAGCCTTATTTCTAAAATGGATTACATTTTTTTTTTTTAATTCCTCAGCAATCTACATATAATACCCGATAATGACAAAGTGAAAACGGGTTTTTAGACATTTTTGCAAATGTATTAAAAATAAAAAACAGAAACCTTATTTACATAAGTATTCAAACCCTTTGCTATGAGACTCGAAATTGAGCTCAGGTGCATCCTGTTTCCATTGATCATCCTTGAGATGTTTCTACAACTTAATTGGAGTCCCACTGTGGTAAATTCAATTGATTGGACATGATTTGGAAAGGCACACACCTGTCGATATAAGGTCCCACAGTTGACAGTGCATGTCAGAGCAAAAACCAAGCCATTAGGTCAAAGGAATTGTCCGTAGAGCTCCGAGACAGGATTGTGTTGAGGCTCAGATCTGGGGAAGGAAACCAAAACATTTCTGAAGCATTGAAGGTCCCCAAAAACAGTGGCCTCCATCATTCTTAAATGGAAGAAGTTTGGAACCAACAAGACTCTTCCTAGAGCTGGCCGCCCGGACAAACTTAGCAATCAGGGGAGAAAGGCCTTGGTTAGGGAGGTGACCAAGAACCCGATGGTCACTCTGACAGAGCTCTAGAGTTCCTCTGTGGAGATGGGAGAACCTTCCAGAAGGACAACCATCTCTGCAGCACTCCATCAATCAGGCCTTTTATGGTAGAGTGAACAGACGGATGCCACTCCTCAGTAAAAGGCACATGACAGCCCGCTTGGAGTTTGCCAAAAGGCACCTAAAGACTCTCAAACCATGAGAAACAAGATTCTCTGGTCCGATGAAACCAAGATTGAACTCTTTGGCCTGAATGCCAAGCGTCACGTCTGGAGGAAACCTGGCACCATCCCTACGGTAAAGCATGGTTGTGGCAGCATCATGCTGTGGAGATGTTTTCCAGCGGCAGGGACTGAGAGACTAGTCAGGATCGAGGCAAAGATGAACGGAGCAAAGTACAGAGAAGTCCTTGATGGAAACTTGCTCCACAGCGCTCAAGACCTCAGACTGGGGTGAAGTTTCATCTTCCAACAGACAATGACCCGAAGCACACAGCCAAGATGATGCAGGAGTGGCTTTGGGACAAGTCTCTGAATTTCCTTGAGTGGTCCAGCCAGAGCCCGGACCCAATCGAATATCTCTGGAGAGACCTGAAAATAGCTGTGCAGTGATGCTGCCCATCCAACCTGACAGAGCTTGAGAGGATCTGCAGAGAAGAATGGGAGAAACTCCCCAAATACAGATATTACAAGCTTTTAGCGTCATGCCCAAGAAGACTCGATGCTCTTAACCGCTGCCAAAGGTGCTTCAACAAAGTACTGATTAAAGGATCTGAATACTTACAAAACTGAAATATCACATTTATGTATTAAAAAAATAAAAATAAATTGCAAACATTTCTAAAAAACAGTTTTTGCTTTGTCATTGAGGTATTGTGTGTAGATTGATAAGAAAAATATATATTTGATAAATTTTAGGATAAGACTGTAACGTAACAAAATGTGAAGAAAGTGAAGGGGTCTGAATACTTTCCGAAGGCACTGTATACAGTCCGTGTTCTATACATGGCTCTACATATGTCATTGGTAATACAGAACCAATGCCATTGTCAAAGTCCACAACAAAGCGGAATCCCTGCAGTACTCCAGTGGTTTCCTTTTAATGAGGCCATTTGTGAATAATATTGAGAAGGTCACTTTGGCTGCAAATCCCACTTAATCACACCTATGTAGTTGCATTGATGAAGTGCATGACTTGTTTCATGGTTTAACACTTTTGCAGTATTCACTGGTTTTATTCTGCAGTGTGAAGCACCCACAGGCAACACATTCTAGTAGATCTCTACTAATGTGTGTGTGTGTGTGTGTGTAGGATTCTGAAGTTCCTGGTGGCCAAGCGGAAGTTTAAGGAGACTCTGCGTCCATACGACGTGAAGGACGTCATAGAGCAGTACTCTGCTGGACACCTGGACATGCTGGGGAGGATCAAGAGTCTACAAACCAGGTACACACACAAACACACACACACACACACACACAACCTACAACAGTTGGAGACACAGTGGATTCGTTCCACACACACTCTATCAGTAGTAACCATAACACCACTAAATGAATCATTTTGATAATGATTGTTTATTGTTGTGTGTTGTCCTGGTCCTCCCCAGAGTGGATCAGATAGTGGGTCGTGGATCGTCCTACCAGCCAGATAATAAGAAGGTGAGGAGTGAGAAGGGAGAGAAGACCCCTCCAGAACTGGACCTTATGGACGAGCTCAGTATGATGGGACGTGTCATCAAGGTGGAGAAACAGGTACAGAGCTCCAGTACAGTAGGTTGATCATCATGTTAACGCACGGCCACGGCCACTGCCACGGCCACCACTTTAAGACAGGAAAAACCCTGACCCTCAATGCGTGGCTTTCCTGATTAGGCTAATATTCCATGTACACTGAGCAAAAATACAAACGCAACATTTTAAAGTGCTGGTCCCATGTTTCATGAGCTGAAATAAAAGATTCCAGAAATTTTTCATAAGCACAAAGTTAATTCATATTTTTTTTTTTGCTCGGTTGCCTTTTCCTGTAGTCCACAATAATCTCCTTAGTCTTGGTTACGTTGAGGGATAGGTTGTTATTCTGGCACCAACCCGGCCAGGTCTCTGACTTCCTCCCTATAGGCTGTCTCATCGTTGTCGGTGATCAGGCCTACCACTGTTGTGTCGTCTGCAAACTTAATGATGGTGTTGGAGTCATGCCTGGCCATGCAGTCGTGGGTGAACAGGGAGTACAGGAGGGGACTAAGCACGCAACCCTGGGGAGCTCCAGGGTTGAGGATCAGCGTGGCAGATGTGTTGCTACCTACCCCCAGCACCTGGGGGGCGGCCTGTCAGGAAGTCCAATATTCAGTTGCAGAGGGAGGTGTTTAATCCCAGGATCCTTAGCTTAGTGATCAGCTTTGAGGGTACTATGGTGTTGAACGCTGAGCTGTAGTCAATGAATAGCATTTTCACATAAGTGTTCATTTTGTCCAGGTGGGAAAGGGCAGTGTGGAGTGCAGAGATTGCATAATCTGTGGATCTGTTTTGGGCGGTATGCACATTTGAGTGGGTCTAGGGTTTCTGGGATAATGGTGTTGATGTGAGGCATTACCAACCTTTCAAAGCACTTCATTGCTACGGACGTGAGTGCTACGGGTCTGTTGTCATTTAGGCAGGTTACCTTTGTATTCCTGGGCACAGGGACTATGGTGGTCTGCTTGAAACATGTTGGTATTACAGACTCAATCAGGGACATGTTGAAAATGTCAGTGAAGACACCTGTCAGTTGGTAAGCACATGCCCGGCGCACACGTCCTGGTAATCCGTCTGGCCCCGCAGCCTTGTATGTTGACCTGTTTAGAGGTCTTACTCACGTCGGCTATGGAGAGCGTGATCACACAGTCGTCCGGAACAGCTGATGCTCTCATGCATGCCTCAGTGTTGCTTGTCTTGAAGCGAGCATAGAAGTGATTTAGCTCGTCTGGTAGGCTCGTGTCACTGGGTAGCTTGCGGCTGTGCTTCCCTTTGTAGTCTGTATTAGTTTGCAAGGCCTGCCACATAAGACGAGCGTCGGAGCCGTTGTAGTATGATTCAATCTTAGCCCTGTATTGACGTGTTGCCTGTTTGATGGTTCGTCGCAGGGTATAGCAGGATTTCTTGTAAGCTTCCGAGTTAGAGTTCCGCACCTTGAAAGCGGCAGCTCTACCCTTTAGCTCAGTGTGAATGTTGCCTGTAATCCTTGGCTTCTGGTTGGGGTATGTACATACAGTCACTGTGGGGACGACGTCCTCAATGTACTTATTGATAAAGCCAGTGACTGATGTGGTGTACTCCTCAATGCCATTGGAAGAATCCCGGAACATGTTCCAGTCTGTGATAGCAAAGCAGTCCTGTTGTTTAGCATCTGCTTCTCTGACCACTTTTTTATAGACCGAGTCACTGGTGCTTCCTGCTTTAATTTTTGCTTGTAAGCAGGAATCAGGGGGATAGAGTTGTGGTCGGATTTACCAAATAGAGGGCGAGGGAGAGCTTTGTACGCATCTCTGTGTGTGGAGTACAGGTGATCTAGAATTGTTTTCCCTCTGGTTGCACATTTAACATGTTGATGGAAATTTGGTAGAACTGATTTACGTTTCCCTGCATTAAAGTCTCCGGCCACTAGGAGTGCCGCCTCTGGGTGAGTGGTTTCCTGTTTGCTTATTTCTTTATACAGCTGACTGAGTGTGGTCTTAGTGCCAGCATATGTTTGTGGTGGAAAATAAACAGCCACGGAAAGTATAGCTGAAAACTCTCTAGGCAAGTAGTGTGGCCTGCAATTTATCACAATATACTTCAGGCGAGCAAAATCTAGAGACGTCCTTTGATTTCGTGCACTAGCTGTTTACAAATATGCACAGACCGCCCCCCCCTCGTCTTACTTTGTGCTGTTCTATCTTGCCGGTGCAGTGTTTATCCCGCTAGCTGAATATCCATGTCGTCATTCAGCCACGATTCCGTGAAACATAGGATATTACAGTTTTGATGTTCCGTTGGCAGGATATTCGTGATCGTACCTCGTCTAGTTCATTGTCCAATGATTGCACGTTGGCGAGTAGTATTGACGGTAGCGGCAGCTTTCCCACTCGCCTTTTTCGGGTCCTGACCAGGCATCCAGCTCTTTGTCCTCTGTACCTGCGTCGCTTCCTCTTGCAAATAACGGGGATGTCGGCCCTGCCGGGTGTTTGGAGAATGTCTTGTGCGGCTTGTATGTTGAAGAAAAAATCTTTGTCTAATCCGAGGTGAGTGATTGCTGTCCTGATATCCAGAAGCTCTTTTTTTGCCGTAAGATACGGTTGCAGAAACATTATGTACAAAATAAGTAACATTTTATCCTTTGTCAAGGTATTCCATCCACCTGACAGGTGGATTTTTTCCACCACAAACATATGCTGGCACTAAGACCACACTCAGTCATAGCAAGAAGCTGATTAAACAGCATGATCATTACACAGGTGTGCTGGGGACAATAAAAGGCCACTCTAAAATGTGCAGTTTTGTCACACAACACAATGCCACAGATGTCTCAAGTTTTGAGAGCATGCAATTAGCATGCTGACTGCAGGAATGTCCACCAGAGCTGTTGCTAGAGAATTGAATGTTCATTTCTCGACTATAAGCCGCCTCCAACGTCTTTTTAAAGAATTTAGCAGGACGTCCAACCGTCCTCACAACCGCAGACCACGCAGCCCAGAACCTCCACATCCGGCTTTTTCACTTGCAGGATCGTCAGGGGAGGTGGGGTGCTGAGGAGTATTTCTGTTTGTAATAAAGCCCTTTTGTGGGGAAAAACGCATTCTGATTGCGCATTCTGATTGGCTTGGCCTGGCTCTCAAGTGGGTGCCGTCCCAGGCCCACCCATGGCTGCGCCCCTGTCCAGTCATGTGAAATCCATAGATCAGGACCTAATTTATTTAATTGACCGATTTCCTTATATGAACTGTAACTCAGCAAAATCTTTGAAATTGTTGCATGTTGCGGTTATATTTTTGTTCAGTATAATATAGGGGTGATGTGAGTGCATGATTTCTCAATTTATGCTTGTATTTGTCTAATGATAATTATTGGGTTAGTAGTACTATGTAACTGCCATTTAGCTTTGTAATTTATAATGAAATACCCAGTAAAAAAGACTATCATAATCATTGCTCATTAATAATGTCATAAATAGATTTTAGTGCACAACAATAATTAGTGTGTGTTAATCTCTGTACAGGTGCAGTCGATAGAGAACAAGCTGGACCTCCTTCTTAACTTCTACACACAGTGTCTGAAGAAAGGCTCGTCCAACTTCACCTTGTCGTCCCTGTTAGAACCAGACCTGACGTCGGACTACCACAGCCCCACAGACCATCGTGACCTTTTCCCCTACGCCAACACACTCAACATCTCCCACTCAGAGTCCAGCAACATGGAGTGACTGGTATTGTACTCACTGACTGGGGCTGAGTCGCGGCATGAACTGGGTCCACCGCTAGACCCTCACCACAATGGCCCTGAGATGTCATGTCACTATACTGGACTGTAGCAGCACCCCTGGAGCAACCCACTATGCCAATAGCTCTTCCCACTAATCACCAAACCAATTTGATTCCTAACTTTGGAGGTCTGACTCCTTTAGGAATTCACAGTCCACACCTTAGGGCCCACCCTTTTTACCATCGACTGATCCTCATCTTTAATCATTTCTCCCTCCACATACACTACATGGCCAAAAGTATGTGGTCAACCCTTCAAATGAGTGGATTCGGCTATTTCAGCCACACCCGTTACTGACAGGTGTATAAAATCGAGCACAAAGCCATGCAATCTCCATAGACAAACATTGGCAGTAGAATGACCTGTACTGAAGAGCTCAGTGACATTCAACGTGGCACCATCATAGGATGCCACCAAGTCAGTTCGTCATATTTCTGCCATGCTAGAGCTGCCCTGGTCAACTGTAAGTGCTGTTATTGTGAAGTGGACACGTCTAGGAGCAACAACGGCTCAGCCACGAGGTGGTAGGCCACACAAGCTCACAGAACAGGACTGCCAAGTGCTAAAGCGTATAGCGTGTGTAAAAATCGTCTGTCCTCGGTTGCAACACTCACTACCAAGTTCCAAACTGCCTCTGGAAGCATTGCCAGCACAAGGACTGTTCGTTGGGAGCTTCATGAAATGGGTTTCCGTGGCCGAGCAGCTGCGCACAAGCCTAAGATCACAATGCGAGATGCCAAGCGTCGGCTGGAGTAGTGTAAAGCTCGCCACCATTGAAGCAGTGGAAATGCGTTCTCTGGAGTGATGAATCACGCTATGCATTCTGGCGATGACAGGAGAACGCTACCTGCCCGACTGCATATTGCCAACTGTGTAGTTTGGTGGAGGAGGAATAATGATCTGGGGCTGTTTTTCATGGTTTGGGCTAGGCCCTTAGTTCCAGTGAAGGGGAATCTTAACGCTACAGCATACAATGACATTCTAGAGGATTCTGTGCTTCCAACTTTGTGGCAACAGTTTGGTAAAGGCCCTTTCCTGTTTCAGCATGACAATGCTCCCGTGCACAAAGCGAGGTCCATACAGAAATGGTTTTTCGAGATCGGTGTGGAAGAACTTGACTGGCCTGCACAGAGCCTTGACTTCAACCCCATCGAACACCTTCTGGGATGAATTGGAACGCCGACTGCGAGCCAAGCCTAATCGCCCAACATCAGTGCCCGACCTCACTAATGCTCTTGTGGCTGAATGGAAGCAAGTCCCTGCAGCAATGTTCCATCATATAATGGAAATCCTTCCCAGAAGGGTGGAGGCTGTTATAGCAGCAAAGGGGGGACCAACTCTATATTAATACCCATGATTTTGGAATGAGATGTTTGACGAGAGGGTGATCACACACTTTTGGCCATGTGGTGTATTTTAAATCATCTGCTCCATTTTAGAGACCCCACTAGTGGAGTCTTCATCATACTATTCTTTCTCTGTTTACAAACCAGCACCCATCAACCCTAACTACTCCTCACATGAAGCCCTTTCACTCACACCCTACCTCCACACCCTCCTTCCACACCCTCCTCCCTTAATCCTCTCCCATCATCTTCATCTGGCCATAGCCCTATCCAACCCTAACCCAGCCTCAAGTGAACCAGTGGAGTCCCTACTGAACATGCATACACTGGCCACCAGAGGGTACCATCTGAGCAGAGTCCTGGCCCGAAGCCGCTCTCCGCACACCCCTCTGTCTCAGTACCTATGGGAAGAAGAAGAAGAAGAAGAGAGAAAACAACACTACTACTTGACCACCTAACACTACTAACTGACCAGTTTCACTCACCAACCACATCATATATACTGTATCTATCTATGCCTTTTCCTAAATATCAACCCAAGTTTGGGTTTTGTACATTTTTTACACGGTTTGGTGTTCTGTTATCCGCTCAGTTTTTTTCCCTCTACTGGTTTCCTAATTTGTAATCAATAGATTTCCAGATGAACCAATGAACTGCTGCAGCTCTCCAACAGTCAGAATAGCTTTGATTTGTTTGATTAGTTCTCTAATCTGTTGCTATAGGAGACGGACTGTCTCTAAGCTTCTGATGAATATACTGTGTGCGCCCTGTTCTGTCCCCTCCTCACCTCCTCACCACACTGTCCACAGCTCAACTCAACTTCCTTTCTGAGGCACTGCAAAGACGTCATGTCCCCATCTACTCCACTGTGGGGATACCCAGACTGGAAAAAAGCCCCAAAAATGGACGACTCGTCATGAATGGAAAGATTTCACCAAAGCATCAGTTCTCTGACCTTGCCCTAAAGTCCAGGTTGTTACATGATTCTCGTTCTACCCTCGTCCTCATTAACAGTATGCTGTCCTGAAAAAAAGAGGGACTAGGTTACGACAAGAGAAGAACTTAGGCCTCGTGTGTGACACTTGTTCCATCCCTCTTTGAAGTACATCCATGCCACTCCGATAGTCTCCCGACTCATGATTCTCTATACAAAAAGCCCTCTTTGCAAAAAAAGAAAAGAAAGTGACTCCTTGAATACAGCCAATATGGTATTGCATAATAGTGAGAGAAATACTGGAAGGAGGCAGGCTCTAATTTCTAAATCAGTTTGGAATGGGGAATCTCTCTCTAGCATTGTTTCATGGCATTCGGAAGAGATTTTACACGTCTTCACAAAGGGTCAGGTTAAAGGGGATATTGTATGTTTTCTACCTGTTGATCCCTTTAAAAACCTCTGTCTTGCCGCCCACCGCTCAGACATGCTTGTTCCTCAGACCAGACCAAAGGGTAAGAAAACACTGACCCCAAGTCAGACTATAGAGGGTGATGTCCCTTCTCTCTGTATCAATACTCCTCCATTCTCACCCGTCTTTGTTGTATAGTATCTCACTCCTGTTTCATGTCAGCTGGTTTAGGCCGGCCAATCAGCTCATGTCTATGATGAGATGTATTCCAAACCAACCAACTATCACGCATTCTTAGGCTGCGTTCCAACATCAACACTAGCATACTACTTAGAATGCATGCACGAACCATAATAGCTTAAAAGCAGTGTGCTAGTGTGGATGTTGGACCAGAGCCTTAGTTTCTCTCATTGTCGATAGAGAAATCTTGTCTCGTTGATTCGCCCAACACACGCACCTTCTCATGATGCACGTCGCACATTGAGTGAACAGACTGAGTACTGTTGGTGTGATGTAGCCAGTCGTGTGAATGGTACAGTCAGGTGGTGGCTGATAAGATAATGCCTGGGAGGCATTCATCCATGTCAGAAGCATGATCTCTGGTACTGTAGCCTCTCCTATCTATGCATGCGTCTTAGCCAATAGCTTTATAACGACTTCTTTACTGCATCTAACCCTGGCAGGATTCAATGCAGACGTCCTCCTTGCATTATCTACAATAGAGGGTCCACTTTAGCCATATGGTGTATGGTTGTTTTTATGGTTCGCTGACAGACCCTAAACAATGGTTTGCTCATAGAGGTAATGTTATGTAAAGATTTTCTAATGGACAGAACTGGAGAACACACACCCCAAAGTTATTTTCTTGTACCCACTGTAGTGGACACTATGGCACCTGAAGAGACTCCTGTAATAACTGTAATCAGAATACTTGTAAGTAGTCCTTTCTGTTTGTTCATACACTCCACCGCGTCTCCTCTGACAGCTAAAATTACATGGACCATTTCTATGATTGTATTTTTGTGTTTTTTTTATTGTTTAAAGTGAATGTTAGATTTGAGTCCGTTATGAATGTGTCCCATTTTGTTTTTTGATATTGCATCCTATAAAGTTGAATAAATGTAGCATTTTTGTCAAGTTGACGATGCATGACTGTTCTCAGACACTCCCATACTTCTCTCTCTCTCACACACACACACACACACACACACACACACACACACACACACACACACACACACACACACACACACACACACACACACACACACACACACACACACACACACACACACACACACACACACAGTCTCAGAGCTCAACGATTGATTTGACTGTTGTTAGCCATAATTGCATCCGGCCCTAACAATGGAGGACATTTTCTTTTTCTCAGAATCACAGTTCTCTGTTTTCAGCCAGTACAAGCAAGTCTCTGGCACCATGAGAGGCTTGGACTAATGAATTAGGTTCAATCAAGCCAACATTTAGTTGATTCAGGTGCATAAATGTACCATTCAAAGCGTCTGGAGATTCTGAAGCATTTTACGCTTGGGAGATCTGGTGTTTTTGTTGGTGCTATTGTCAAATCGACAACACGTGACTGTTCGGAGTTAGACAATGGCAAGACCACATTCAGTAGGGCCTAGAGATTCAGTTTGGCATTTCATTACGTATGTATCGTTGGATGGTAAATAGCTTTTTGTTATTGTCCTTAAATAGAAGCCATGCCAAATTATGTCCAATCAGGTCATTGTTCATTCACACTTATCCATATTAGACTGATGTGTCGCTTTACATGCTTTAGTCTTTTTAGAGTTAAATATCTTGATCTGTGCCTCCCGGGTGGCGCAGCGGTCTAAGAGACTGCATCACAGTACTAGACCCGGGTTCATTCCCGGGCTGTGCCATAGGACGGCGCACAATTGGCCCAGCGTCGTCTGGGTGAGGGGAGAGTTTGGCCGGTGGGGCTTTACTTGGCTCATCGCGCTCTAGCGACTCCTTGTGGTGGGCCGGGTGACTGCGGGCTGACCCCAGTCGCCAGTTGAACAGTTTCCTCTGACACATTGGTGTGGCTGGTTTCAGGGTTAAGATGGTGGGTGTTAAGGAGCGCGGTTAGGCGGATCATGTTTCGGAGGACACATGATTCCACCTTCGCCTCTCCCGAGCACGTTGGGGAGTTGCAGTGATGAGACATGATCGAAAATTGGGGAGAAAAAGGGGGTAAAATAAAACATTTATCTTAATCTATTTGTTTCTTTGAGTGGATTCATGATCTGAACAGTGCCTTCTGAGTCCTACTTTCAATGGTGTTGAGTGGCTACAGCACAGTACAGAACGATACGCCTTACATAACACAATATAACTTTGAGAAGGAAATCATCATTGCAATCTCAGTCCCTTACTACGCAACGACATACAGTAGCATGAACAAGCCCTTAAAGTTTTTTCCACAAGACTGATTACAGAAACAACTGATTGGAATGAACGTATCAATTGCAAGTGTATAGTTTTAAAACTGAATCATTGCTCCTCTATTCAAATTCTGTCACATTTTAAGCTGGAACTGGAGGCATGACCTTTAGCATCACACAGTGACAGTACTGACCCAGCACGTCACCCTGCCTTCCCTTTAAACGCATTAGCTTCTATAGGAACTGAGATAAGCACATCTCTGATTTTCTAATCAACACGAAGGCTGAGCATTATTTAATCTTCTGCATGTTGTCTTACTGTCCCTTTCAAGATTCCATCACATCACTTCCTCTGTCTGCGTCCCAAAATGGCACCATATTCCCTATCTAGCGCACTGCTGTTGACGAGAGCCTGAAGGGCCCTTGGTCTAAAGTACTACACTATATAGGGAATAGGGTGTCTTTTGAGATGGGCCCTCTGACTTGCTGCCATTCCAACATTCCATCCATCCTCCCTCACTTCTTTTAATCCCTGTAATGTATGGGATCTATTGTTATAATGAGAACTAGTACAAAGTCAAAGCAATAAACTAGTGTTAACAAAATGTCTTCCATGCAATTTCAATGATTTGATGAAGTTACCCGTTGGCATAATAACGATATTCAGTGTGTTTCTTTTCTAATGCACACCTGATTTGGTTTCTAAAAGTGAAACCATAAAATGCGCAATACTTGTTGAGAATAACTAATTTGACTAATTTATTACTTTTTTCCAATAGTTATTTAATTGAATGTTATGCTGTCTCTCATTTGAGTAACGCAGAGTCTTCTTTCTCCTGCCTGCTTTAGCCTATTGATGATGATGATGATGATGATCAACGATCCTAGTACCATTTTTGGATCAAATCATCCTTTGTTGACTCAGTCCACTCTGGAAAGATTAGAAACTATGTTATTACCAACCACTTAACATTAACGTCGTAGCTTTATGAAATACCCAACGTACAGTAGGGACCAATTCAAAGACTCCAGAGGTCTACAGATACTTAGATTCCCTGGATGTATCACATGAATGGCAGGATGTTCATTTGTGCAGTGCTGCGTTTCCCCAACTTCGGTCCTCCAGTACACATTTTTGTTGTAGCACAGGAACAAACTCACCTGATTCAACTAATCAAGTTTTTGATGATTAGTTGACAAGTTGAATCAGGTGTGCTTGTCTGGGGCCACAACAAAAACGTGTACTGTTGAGGGTACTGGAGGATCGGAGTTGGGAAACACTGTTATAGTGGACGTGTGTGCGTGTTTAACTTCAGCGTGCAGCCTGTAATGTAGATAAGTCCATCATTCGCTCCACAGGAACTCTATCCAGATACAGAATGTCTGACTACCAAATGGCACCCTATTCCCTATATCAAGGGTAGTCAACTTTTACCCATGAGGGCCGGAGCCTGTTGGTTTTCTGTTCTACCTGATAATTAATTGCACACACCTGTTGTCCCAGGTCTAAATCAGTCCCACGTCTGTATATAGTACAGGTAATTTTATGAAAAGTAATACACCTGCCTGACAAATTATACCAGTACGCTAAATTACAGGGTGATGAGAAATTATTTTTTAATTAACAAAAGGTTAATAGTGGTATTGACATGGTTAATCCAGTCAAATGATAAGGCAGCATATCTTCTCAGTCCAGCCCAGCTCTCATTTGATTCAGTTTTGTTTAAGGTCTCTTCATCACCTTGTCAGTCCTATTAACCATACCCCCACATTCTTGGAAGACATATAATAACCTAAAGGTAATGACACACATGGATGTTTTTGCACTTTGAGCCCAGACCAGACTGTCTCTAGTTACAGTGGAGAGCTACAATACATAGTAGTTTAGCTACAGGTGTTATTCTCATATTGTTTTCATTTTCTGGTTGATTTGAGGTAATTTCCTGATTCCGGCTTGTTACATATTGGGGATAGGGTGGCAGGAAAGGGTGCAGGTGCGATGATGTAATTGTTGCGGAATGCAGGGACTTGGAATGCTAAAGGCATTGTGACTTCAGCTTTTGTTTGTGGCAAACCGCTACAACGTAAGGCTTGTCGATGGAACGCTCTCTCGCGCAGTCTCTCTCTCCATTTCTCTCTGTCTCCCTCACTCTGTTTCTCAATGCTCTCGCTCTCTGTTTCTCTCGCTCTCTGTTTCTCTCGCTCTCTCACTGACCACATTTACATGCGCACAGTATTCTGGATAGTACCTCATACTGTATCACCCTTAAGGTCTAATTCGGGATAAACTGTTTACATGCACCTTGATATTCCGCTCACGAGTTTCACTGTTTACATGAATAAACATAATATTCCTCATTTAAGTTCATATGGGTTCAATTAAATTGTAACTGAAATATGGACACTGACTGTAGGGCTGTAACTTCACATGTAGGATAATATAATGTTAACTCCTGCAGAATTATGCATTTTGGAACAGGGGCGGAGAAATGTTATTTCTTTCTTTCAGCATCTCTTATGAAAATGCATGTGTAATGTGTTATCTTTGACATGCAAGCAGACAGTATTTCAACCACATACAATATGCACCCAAGATTTTGGGCTCCCGAGTGGCGCAGCAGTCTAAGGCACTGCCTCTCAGTGCTAGAGGTGTCACTACAGACCTGGTTCAATTCCAGGCTGTATCACAACCGTCTGTAATTGGGAGTCCCATAGGGCAGAGCACAATTGGCCCAGCGTCGTCCAGGTTAGTGCTTGGCCGTGGTTGTAAATAAGAATTTGTTCTTAACTGACTTGCCTGGTTAAATAAAGGTTAAATAAACTGGGAGGCTTATCAGAATCGTTTTCTCAGCTATTCATTTCCTCAAAACCAGTCAAACTGATGACATTTGGACATTTTGCACAGGACCGATCTTTCCACTGTTTTGAAGTTATTGCGTTTTTCTCCCAGGTCCCTGAACTAAACAGACAACTTTACCGGTGTTAACTAGATTACTAGTGCATTAATTCTATCAATGTAAGACATTATTCTGGTGAGTTCTGCTTTATTTAGTTATAAAGGAGAGAAGCTGCATGTATAACATATAGTGGTTTACCAAATGTCAGAAATTATCATATGGACTACCAAATGTCAGAAATTATAATATGGACTACCAAATGTCAGAAATTATAAGCAAAACGTTGTCTAAATTAGGGGTGGAAGTAACCAGTAGGCTTAATGTTCCAGTATGGAGTAACAGCAAAATGTATTATGGTGGATGGAACTGCACAGGTAGCTTACTTTTTGAAGTGATTTGTTTGACAATCAGATGAAAACATCATCACACAACACCCATGATATGCTAAACTGAGCCTGCGCAGACCGGTAAAACAACAGTAGCCTGAATGGGATAAGATGTTTACATGCCACAGTAACCTGTCTAAGATCAGCATATCTCATAACCGGGATACAAGCCTTTTCAGTTAATTGTAAATGGGATATGTTTGTGTCATCTCAAAATCAGAATACTTGAGTATCCCAAATAATAATGGCATATTGGTGTGCATGTTAAAGGTGGTCACTGACTGCACAATAATGATATTGTATGAACATTGAGTGTCCACTAGAGAGCAGTCTTTCCCAACCCTGTGAGAGACTGAACAACATTGCACTGGCAGATTGAGGCAATGGGAGACTCAGTCAGTGGCCCTGTTCACAATACCAAGAAGGCAGCTATTGATTGCGTCTCTCATCCTAAATGACATTACTTGCTACGGTGCAGTGTCGATACTCGCAGTGTTCCCATTTCCCAAATGTCAATCACCTCATTGGATTATGCTTCACTTGGCTCCAGTTTTTAACACCGTTTTTAACAACAGTTAACACCGCTCCTGCAGGTCTTTTAGGCACTCTCTAAGTGGCACAGACAGTTCTAGAGAAGTGTTCCTCGATCCTGGTCTTGGGGACACATGATGTGCACTAATGCACCAGATTCAACTAATGAACTTATCATCAAGCCTTGGGTAAGTTGAACTAGGGCTGGAACCAAAGCCTGCACACCCAGTTGGTCTCCACAACCAGAATAAATAAAAATTGTTGTAGATGGTGAAAAACCTGGGGTTGGGCTATATCATTGGCTCACCATTAGGGACCTTTTTACTTGAAGAAACCTTTCCTTATGATGTCATCATTACTCTGTATTGATATTACATTCTGAAACCTTTCCTTATGATGTCATCATTACTCTGTATTGATATTACATTCTGAAACCTTTCCTTATGATGTCATCATTACTCTGTATTGATATTACATTCTGAAACCTTTCCTTATGATGTCATCATTACTCTGTATTGATATTACATTCTGAAACCTTTCCTTATGATGTCATCATTACTCTGTATTGATATTACATTCTGAAACCTTTCCTTATGATGTCATCATTACTCTGTATTGATATTACATTCTGAAACCTTGCCTTATGATGTCATCATTACTCTGTATTGATATTACATTCTGAAACCTTGTCTTTTTTAGCACCTTTTGTGTTGATCCAGAACATTTTTAACCAGACGTGTTTTATGTTGTAAGTGTGCTCTGCAATTGTGCGCATGTGGTGTTTGTGCTCAATTCCTCAGTGCAGTTTTTTTTTTTTACTTTGGCGTGTGATGATTAAAACCCACCAATGCCACCACTATTAGGGAACATCAGGAGGGACATTATGTCTTTCTCTTGGCTCGCTCCCCTCTTTTGGTTTTCTCTCCTTGAGATAGAGTATCTGAAGAATCCCGGGAATTCTAGACAGAGGGACCATGCAGGAACACGCCTGAGTAGGAATCAAGAATAGCATTGGGGAGGGGGAGAAGTGGGACAGGTGGAGCTGCACAGGTATGGCTGGACCAATCACAAAGCCTTCTCACCTTCATTTGGACTCCCTTTATTGTGTGTTAACTATGGGACGGAACAAAAGTCTGCACACCTCCCACTGGTCTACTGAGTCTAAGAGATGAGGTATCCTCATTGTTGTACTGACCAGACCTCAATGCCACTTCTTAGTTTTCTACCCATTGATACTCCCCCTTAACCCAATGCTTTCAAAGGCTAAACAAGTTCAAACATATCAATGGGAAGAAAAGCAGGTGCTGTTGCTGAGTATTGATGGCCTCAGCAGGGATCGATGGTATTGACAGGGAGGGCCTTTTAAAGGGAGTTTCAGGGGTGAGATGACTGGTGGGGCGTGGAGATGACTGGTGTTCCAGGGAGTTTCAGGAGTAGAGATGACTGGCGGGCCAGGGAGTTTCAGGAGTAGAGATGACTGGCGGGCCAGGGAGTTTCAGGAGTAGAGATGACTGGCGGGCCAGGGAGTTTCAGGAGTAGAGATGATTTGCGGGCCAGGGAGTTTCAGGAGTAGAGATGACTGGCGGGCCAGGGAGTTTCAGGAGTAGAGATGACTGGCGGGCCAGGGAGTTTCAGGAGTAGAGATAACTGGCGGGCCAGGGAGTTTCAGGAGTAGAGATGAGCCACCACATTCCACTGTTGTCGCCTTAATGCAAATGTAGTTAGACATCCTCTCTACAGGGGTTACATTGGGAATTTGAAGATGAGGGAGGCCTACAGTATTTGGGGGGATTAGGGGTATAATTATGGTTGAGCCGGGGTGCGGACATGAAGCTAGGGTAAGGGTTGTGCTATGGCTGACCCGTATGTTCAACCCTAACATTGTCCTTAATCCTAAACCTTGACCCTTTCCATAGCCTTATAATCAACCCTAACCCTAATCTTGGTTTATCATACTACTATCATACTTTTCTCTTTGGACGTATAAGGCCCTGTAGCTCGGCTCCTCCTGCATCTTCATTTGACCCAAGGTGCAGGATCCCGCTTCCAGGTAGCTCCGGTTTAACCACTGCCAAGTGGAAAGCCACTTTGCGCTAGCCGAGTGATTGGTTAGATGTGTATATATACTTTTTTGGGTATGTATCTAAATATGTGTACATTGTGTATGATTGAATGTATGGCACAGCGTGCCCATGTCACTTGTTTTGCCCTGCAGCCACTTGCCTACCAATAGAGGACCACAATGGAAACAAGTCAGACTTCTTGTCTTACCAGGTAGGAGGCTGGGACCGTGACACAAGAGTCATGGGTTTAGAATAAAATTATGAATCTGCTTTTTTGAAGACTGGTATTCAAGATTCAGCCATTTGTTAGCTAAATGTTTTGATGATTTGATATTTAATATATTTTAAATGTATTTCAAAGAGACTGATTAGACTGTATTTTTAAACATCTCATTTTCACCTTGTGTTAATGCCTCTAGTTCCTATTGGACTTCATTATGTGAAGACTGCTGAACACAGGCTTACAGGCCTTTTAGCCTCTCATTGACTTATTAAACCCCTGTTATACAGCCCCATCCCTTCTCAGTCACTCATTAAACCCCTTTTATC
Organism: Salvelinus alpinus; assembly: GCF_045679555.1. NCBI lineage: Eukaryota > Metazoa > Chordata > Actinopteri > Salmoniformes > Salmonidae > Salvelinus > Salvelinus alpinus. Next base: position 20,153,222 of record NC_092114.1, on the reverse strand, counting down.
AGGAACATTCTGTTTGTAGCTAGTCCCCATGGCAACCTGACATGGAACATGGCACTGGATGTTCCACAATCAAACATGTTCAGCCCCAGCCTGCCAGAGTTCCTGACTGTGACAATTCTGCTCCTGTGACACTGCTGGCCTGAAAACAAGGAATGTAGTCTACAGAGCACAACTCCAGCTGCCACCTCTTGAACCCAACTGGGGGGGAACACAACTCCTGGACTGAACCAAGGGATCTAAGATGGGGGAAACACCTCTCATGGATTGAACAACCAAGTGGTCTAAGATGGGGGAAATAAAGCATTCTCAAATGTCCCGCTGCTTAGGAACACAAACACTAAAGAATAGTAAAGTGGTGGGTCATCAAATTCTTGGACGAGGGAGTGAGCGGGAGAAAAAGAGAGCCAGGAAAAAGAAAGATGGCGTTACCAGGGATGAGGATGTATGCCTTAAACAATCATGACTGACAGAATACCTACCCTTCATATACTAATAAATTGTACCCTTTACTGACCCTCACATAAGCATTTTCCCCATCACTAGTTTATTGTAGACTTAATTTAAGAGTCAGTCGTTTGTATCACCAATTAGAGTTAGTATGGAAAACCCAGGCCTGAAGGATGCTGCTGCTGCCACCCCCATATTTTCCCCACTTGTCCCTCAACATTTCTTTGCCATAATGTCACCTTATTCATGACATAGTACACTACTTTTGAACAGGGTCCACAGGTTGACCAGGGCCCATAGGCCCAAAAATGGAAAAGTGGTGCGAGCAAATGTATTCACCCCTTTGTTATGAAGCTCCTAAATAAGATCTGGTGCAACCAATTACCTTTATAAGTCACATAATTAGTTAGATTGCACACAGGTGGAGTTTATTTAAGTGTCACATGATCTCAGTATATATACACCTGTTCTGAAAGGCCCCAGAGTTTGCAACACCACTAAGCAAGGGGCACCATGAAGACCAAGGCGCTCTCCAAACAGGTCATGGACAAAGTTGTTGAGAAGTACAGATCAGGGTTGGGTTATAAAAAAATATCCGAAACTTTGAACATCCCACGGAGCACCATTAAATCCATTATAAAAAAGGGAAAGAATATGGCACCACAACAAACCTGTCAAGAGCGGGCCGCCCACCAAAACTCACAGACCAGGCAAGGAGGGCATTAATCAGAGGCACAACAAAGAGACCAAATATAACCCTGAAGGAGCTGCAAAGCTCCACAGCGGAGATTGGAGTATCTGTTCATAGAACCACTTTAAGCCGTACACTCCACAGAGCTGGGCTTTATGGAATGGACAGAAAAAAAGCCATTGCTTAAAGAAAAAAATAAGCAAACACGTTTGGTGTTCGCCAAAAGGCATGTGGGAGACTCCCCTAACATATGAAAGATGGTACTTTGGTCAGATGAGACTAAAATTTAGCTTTTTGGCCATCAAGGAAAACGCTACGTCTGGCGCAAACCCAACGCCTCATCACCCCGAGAACGCCATCCCCACAGTGTAGTGTGGTGGCAGCATCATGCTGTGGGGAAGGTTTTCATCGGCAGGGACTGGGAAACTGGTCAGAATTGAGGGAATGATGGATGGAGCTAATTACAGGGAAATTCTTGAGGGAAACCTGTTTCAGTCCTCCAGATATTTGAGACTGGGACGGAGGTTCACCTTCCAGCAGGACAATGACCCTAAGCATACTGCTAAAGCAACACTCGAGTGGTTTAAGGGGAAACATTTAAATGTCTTGGAATGGCCTAGTCAAAGCCCAGACGTCAATCCAATTGAGAATCTGTGGTATGACTTAAAAATTGCTGTACACCAGCGGAACCCATCCAACTTGAAGGAGGTGGAGCAGTTTTGCCTTGTAGAATGGGCAAAAATCCCAGTGGCTAGATGTGCCAAGCTTATAGAGACATATCCCAAGAGACTTGCAGCTGTAATTGCTGTAAAAGTTGGCTCTACAAAGTATTTGTAGACTTTAGGGGGGGTGAATAGTTATGCACGTTCAAGTTTTCTGTATTTTTTGTCTTATGTTTTATTGTTAAATAAAAAAGAAATATTTTGCATCTTCAAAGTGGTAGGCATGTTGTGTAAATCAAATGATACAAACCCCCCCCAAAATGTATTTTAATTCCAGGTTGTAAGGCAACAAAATAGGAAAAATACCAAGGGGGTGAATACTTTTCCAAGCCACTGTATTGGTAAAAGGTGGCTTAGCACAAATACTGTAGCAATGTTTACGCAGTGTATTTTATTTACAATATTCATCCCGTGCCCACACACTTTTAATTCTGAAAAGTGAAAGTATACTTGTGAGGGTGGTCGCCCTGGTAGTAGTTGTAGGTTTTTATACAGTACCCAAGACCAATCCATGAGTTCATTTGACCATTGGAAAAGAGCTACTGCGTAATTACTGCAATGTGGGTTTGATTGAATTAAGCCCCAATCTTTCCTGAGATTAAATGAAAAGTCCTCAGTCAGCAGCCTCAGCCATCATAAAGTTGTCAGTCAGCAGCATCAGGCATCACAAGTCCTCAGTCAGCAGCATCAGGCATCACAAGTCCTCAGTCAGCAGCATCAGGCATCACAAGTCCTCAGTCAGCAGCCTCAGCCATCATAAAGTTGTCAGTCAGCAGCATCAGGCATCATAAGTCCTCAGTCAGCAGCATCAGGCATCACAAGTCCTCAGTCAGCAGCGTCATAAGTCCTCAGTCAGCAGCATCAGGCATCACAAGTCCTCAGCCAGCAGCCTCAGCCATCATAAAGTCCTCAGTCAGTAGCCTCAGCCATCATAAAGTTGTCAGTCAGCAGCGTCAGGCATCATAAAGTCCTCAGTCAGTAGCGTCAGTCATCATACAAGTCCTCAGTCAGCAGCGTCATAAGTCCTCAGTCAGCAGCATCAGGCATCACAAGTCCTCAGCCAGCAGCCTCAGCCATCATAAAGTCCTCAGTCAGTAGCCTCAGCCATCATAAAGTCCTCAGTCAGTAGCGTCAGGCATCATAAAGTCCTCAGTCAGCAGTGTCAGGCATCATAAAAGTGTCAGTCAGCAGCCTCAAGCATCATCAAAGTCCTCAGTCAGCAGCCTCAGGCATCAAAGTCCTCAGTCAGCAGCCTCAGACATATTAGAAACAATAAGATGATGATGAAAGTGCAAAGCTGGCCTCCTGAGTGGCACAGCGGTCTAAGGCACTGCATTGCAGTAGTCGTCTGGGTTAGGGGAGGGTTTGGCTGGGGGGCCGGGGGGGCTTTCCTTCTTCGACACATTGATGCGGCTAGCTTTCGGAGGTGTTAAGAAGCAGAGAGGCTTGGTGGGTCATGTTTTGGAGGACGCATGACTCGACCTTCGCCTCTCCAGAGCCCGTTGGGGAGTTGCAGCGATGAGACACGATCTCAACTACCAAAATGGATATCATGAAATTGGGGAGGAAAAAGGGGGTAAAATTACACAAAAAGAAAGTGAAAAGTTTGACTTTCTGATGTTTACTCATAATATTTAACTTACTTAGCCTGAGAGTTTGAGACATTTTACATACATCACACAGTGTGCAAAAGTAAGTACATCACACAGTGTGCAAAAGTAAGTAACAGCCGGTGAGTTATTCCACCTTTATGACAACATACGTATCTGAGAAAGATTTACAAGATTGAGACATGGGGATGCTCTCAGGAGTCTAGTGAAGTGGCGTGGGATGTTTTGGGCTCCAGTGAGGGGAGGGAGGATGAGTAGATGACAGGTATTGAGCGATGGTGTGACAGACCACCAAGGCTGGGTCAGTCCCTGTGGAGGAGTGGATGGAGGGAGGAGAGGGCTGGTGTGAGCCACCTGAGACCCACTCTCTCAACACTCATCCAAAGATGAAAGGATGACATCCTTAGGGGACAGGGTGGGTGAAGGAGGAGGGGGGAGGAGACTGTCTTCTTCCTTCCCTGTAGACACACTGCGTCACCAGAACATACATGTATCTGGCCACTCCTCTTCTGTCATCATAGGAGTTCATTTTTTGTCCCACTTCCCTCTTAAAGTTAAAACATCCCTTCTCTCCCCAAAAGGGACCAACCATCTGTCTTCAAGACTCAATGTTGTGTATTGAATTAAATGTGATTCATGTAGCTCTTTTCATACATTCAAAGCACTGTACATTACATTGGTGTCCACAGAAAACGTAGACCGTGTAGTTTGTATTCACTTTGGTTATTGTGGCTGAGCATTATGTTGTTGTGTAATTGCAATATAGCCAAACCCCAAGGCAGAAAGTGCTCTCCCGCTCACAGCGTCAACAAACCATTACCACACACACACACATACAGTATCAACCAGTGGTGTAAAGTACTTAAGTAAAAATACTTTAGTAGTTTTTTCCCCCCTGTACTTTACTATTTATATTTTTGACTACTTTTACTCCACTACATTCCTAAAGAAAATAATGTACTTTCTACTCCATACCCAAAAGTACTCGTTACATTTTGAAAGCTTAGGAGGACAGGAAAATGGTCTAATTCACACTCTTAAAGAGAAATTCCTGTTCATCCCTACTGCATCTTATCTGGCTTTGCTTAATATAAGGAATTTGAAATTATTTATACTTTTACTTTCACTTTTGATACTTAAGTATATTTTAGCAATTACATTTACTTTTGATACTTAAGTATATTTACATGTAAAACCATTTTTTTTTTTTTTACTTTTACTCAAGTAGAATTTTACTGGGTGACTTGGGTACTTTTTCCACCACTGGCATCAACAAAGCGCATTACAACAAAATGAAGGAGCTGCCTGCCATAGAGACTAAGTGTAATCAGAGACTTGAAGCCTGAGTGCTGTGATCAAACATGAAGGTAATATCAAACGAGCAGCAGGTCTCTACACGCCAGACAATATATTTTCTGGTTCTATGAGTCTGTATTGTACTGCTCTCACAAAACATAGGACAGGAAAATACTTTTAAACACACACAGAATGAATGAGTTAATCTCTGGCACCTATCCATTAACTGTAATATAAGGGACATTCAGAGTGAAAAGATAAAAGCCTTTATATTTAGTTTGGTCACATTCTACCTTCAACAACTGATGGTTGACCAGTCTTCCAGTCACACTGGTTGAAACGTTTGAACATGTCAAAATGTAGGGATGCTGCTGTTATTGTAGTCTTGTTTTGTACGTTAGAACTATGTTGAGTGTTGCATGAGTTACTCTATGCAGACAAAAAAAACTGCTTGAATGGATCTGATTGTTATGGGAGGGAGAGGTTGGTGTAGCAGGGCAGGTGGTGATCGTGTATGTGCCTGTGTGTGCCTGTGTGTGTGTGTGTGTGTGTGTGTGTGTGTGTGTGTGTGTGTGTGTGTGTGTGTGTGTGTGTGGAGTCCTCCCATTCCCCGTTCTGAGTGATGGGAGAAAGGAGAGTATGAGTCTGCTTGCACTTAGATGACCAATAGAGTCTGACAGACCCAAAAATACCTTGAGGGAGTGTGTGTACGGGGCCTGTCTGCCATTACAGTGTTGGGACAATAAACTGTCATTTTTTGTTACACAGTAATTACTATCTCATTCACAAGTCATTTTTAAAGTCCCTTTAAACATATGCCAGGATAGTGTCACATTGAATCCTATAGACAGATACAGCTGATCTAGGGATATTTTCTCTTTAGCAAAGCAGAGGCTGATTCACACTCACCACTTTGCTACCTCCTCTGTCAGCAAGAAACCAATCTGTGGTTCCTCAATCAATGGAAATAGTATGTCAGACACATGAGACATGTGAGAGAGGCAAAGGTGACAGAGGATTGTTCTGAGAGAGTTTGCTGAATGTTCTGTGATCTTGTCAGGGTTAGTAGGCTAAGTAAAGGAATCAGTAAAAGTACTGGTTTTAAACGATTAAGTTGTTCCTCCATTTTCTGACATATAAGATGAAAGAGAAGTAAATATCTAACACGTCCTGTACAGCACATCTGACACCTTCACTATCTCCGACACCCTCACTATCTGCCCTTCATATGGAGACAGAGTGATAGAGGTGTTTTGTCTGTGGCTCTACATCAGCCTGCTATCAAAGCAAGGTGTGGTTCAATGGATAAGAAGGAGGGAGACAGAGAGGTAAAGAGAGAGATAAAAAGAGAGAGTTCATGTTCCTGGCATTAGATATAATACACCAGAGGAATGGAATGCACTATATAAAGAATATGGTGCCATTTGGGACATTTGGGGCGGCAGGTAGCCTATTGGTTAGAGCGTTGGACTAGTAACCGAAAGGTTGCAAGATCGAATCCCAGAGTTGAGAAGGTAAAAATCTGTCGTTCTGCCCCTGAACAAGGCAGTTAACCCACTGTTCCTAGGCCGTCATTGAAAATACTTGCCTAGTTAAATTAAGGTTAATAAAAATAAATGAATAAAACTGTACGATTTGTGACGGAAATTGAGTATATAGTATGCTTATTGGTCATAGTATGGATATAGTTAGTATGCCAAAATGTCCCTGATGTCATACTACATTAGCCAAAATAGGAAGTATACAAGCAGTGGACACTATTTCCGTGCTTTTAGGGCCCATAATGCAATTCTTCCGAAAATGGGCATGGCTTCACATTGTTTTCAGATTTCAAGAAAATGGAGCAAAATATGCAGCCGAAGTCCAACGAGAGCGGATACAAATTCATCGCTTTAACTAATTATGACAAATGTTACAAAAATGCTGAGCAGTGTAATAAAGTAAAGACTTTTCAAACAAGTTACCTTACACATTATGCTGGCTGACAATTTGTTAGCTACGCTATCCTTATGAACCACATTACATATCATTACAGCAGTATGTACCGGTTGTTAGCTAGGTATTTTAGCTAGGTATTTTAGCTAAAATGTTAGATTAAATGGAGCTGAAGGATAGGGCTGCCGTTCTTCTAGCTCTTAGGAAACTTTGTAATATTTAGTTTTTTTATGTGTTACTTACATTATTAGACCAGGAAATGTTTTGTGTTATTACATTAAGCCGGGAAGAACTTTTGGATATCAGAGCAGCGGTAACTGACCAGCATTCCCTGCATTATGACCAGGAATATGACTTTCCCAAATCGGCTCCTTTGTTCGTAACCCCCAGGGCAATTTAACTGATTCCAGAGGCTGTTCCAAAACACTGCCGGCGGAAAAGAGGTACTCCGAGTGGACTTTTATTCCGACTCAGGATGCGTGCACATCACCCACCGCTTCCGAGTATATTACTCACTAATGTTCAGTCTCTGAATTATAAAGTTGACGAGCTCAGGGAGAGGATTTCCTTCCAGAGAGACATCATGGATTGTAACATACTCTGTTTCACGGAAACATGGCTCTCTCTGGATATACTGTCTGTGTCCGTACAGCCAGTTGAGTTCTCAGTTCATTGCGCAGACAGGAATATATATCTCTTCAGGAAGTAGAAGGGCGGAGGTGTATGTTTCATGATTAACAACTCATGGTGTGATTGTGATAACATACAGGAACTCAAGTCCTTTTGTTCACCTGACCTAGAATACCTCACAATCAAATGACGACCGTATTACCTCCCAAGAGAATTCTCTTTGGTTATTGTCACAGTTGTGTATATTCCTCCTCAAGCCGATACCACGACGGCCCTCAAAGAACTTCACTGGACTTTATGCAACCTGGAAACCACATATTCTGAGGCCGCATTAATTGTAGCTGGGGATTTTAACAAAGCAAATTTGAGGAAAACGTTACTGAAGTTCTATCAACACATTGACTGTATTACATGGGCTGCTATAACACTTGACCACTGCTACTCCAACTTCTGGGATTCCCACAAAACCCTTCCCCACCAACCCTTCGGCAAATCTGATCACTACTCCATTTTGCTCCTCCCTTCCTAAAGGCAGAAACTCAAACGGGAAGTACCCGCACTAAGGACTATTCAACGCTGGTCTGACCAATCAGAATCCATGCTTCAAGATTGTTTTGATCACGCGGACTGGGATATGTTCTGGATAGCCTCCGAGAACAACATAAACTCAGTCACCGTATCAGTGTATTTGTCTATCAGGAAGTGCATAGGAGATGTTGTACCCTCTGTGACTATTAAAACCTACCCTAACCAGAAACCATGGATAGATGGCAGCATCACATTTAACCATGGAAACGTGACTCGGAATATGGCCTAATTCAAATAGTGTAGTTATTCCCTCCGCAAGGCAATCAAACAGGCAAAACGTCAGTATAGATTCAAAGTGGAGTCGCAATTCAACGTCTCAGACATGAGACGTATGTGGCAGGGTCTACAGACAATCACGGACTACAAAGGGAAACCAGCCATGTCCGGACCTTCTTCGCCTGCTTTGAGGAGAACACAGTGCCACCGATGCGGCCCGCTACCAAGGACTGTGGGCTCTCCTTCTCCGTGGCTGACGTGAGTAAGACGTTTAAGTGTGTTAACCCTTGCAAGGCTGCCGGCCCAGACGGCATCCCTAGCCGTGTCCTCAGAGCACGCGCAGACCAGCTGGCTGGAGTGTTTACGGACATATTCAATCTCTCCCTATCCCAGTGTGTTGTCCCCACATGCTTCAAGATGTCCACCATTGTTCCTGTACCCAAGAAAGCAAAGGTAACTGAACAAAATTACTATTGCCCCATAGCACTCACTTCTGTCATCATGAAGTATCATATCACCTCTACCTTACCTTACCTGAAACCCTAGACCAACTGCAATTTGTTTACATCGCCAATAGATCCACAGACGATGCAATCACCATCACACTGCACACTGCCCTATCCCATCTGGACAAGAGGAATACCTATGTTAGAATGCTGTTCATTGACTATAGCTCAGCATTCAACACCATAGTACCTTCCAAACTCATTATTAAGCTCAAAGCCCTGGGTCTGAACCCTGCTCTTTGCAACTGGGTCTTGGACTTCCTGATGGGCCGACCCCAGGTGGTGAAGATAAGAAACAACAACTCCACTTCGCTGATCCGCAACACTGGGGGCCACGCACGCCTCCAACGCAATCATCAAGTTTGCAGATGACACAACAGTAGAATGCCTGATTACCAACAATGATGAGACGGCCTACAGGGAGGAAGTGAGGGCCCTGGGAGTGTGGTGCCAGGAAAATAACCTCTCACCCAACGTCAACAAAACAAAGGAACTGATCGTGGACTTCAGGAAACAGCAGAGAGAGCACCCCCATCCACATTGTCGGGACTGTAGTGGAAAAGATGGAAAGCTTCAAGTTCCTCAGCGTACACATCACTGACGAACTGAAATGGTCCACCCACACAGACAGTGTGGTGAAGAAGGCACAACAGCACCTCTTCAACCTCAGGAGGCTGAAAAAAATGTGGCTTGGCACCTAAAATCCTGAAACTTTTGCAGATTTACAATTGAGAGCATCCTGTTGGGCTGTATCATCGCCTGGTATGGCAACTGCACCCCCTGCAATAGCAGGGCTCTCCAGAGGGTGGTGCGGTCTGCCCAACGCATCACCGGGGGCAAACTACCTGCCCTTCAGGACACCTACAGCACCCAATGTCACAGGAAGGCTAAAAAGATAATCAAGGACAACAACCACCCGAGCCACTGCCTGTTCACCCCACTATCATCCAGAAGGCGAGGTCAGTACAGGTGCATCAAAGCTGGGACCGAGAGATTTCTATCTGAAGGCCATCAGACTGTTAAATAGCCATCACTAGCACATTAGAGGCTGCTACCCTATATACATGGACTTGAAATCCCTGGCCACTTTCATAATTGGATCACTAGTCACTTTAATAATGTTTACATATTTTGCATATACTGTATTCTATCCTATTCTACTGTATCTTACTCTATGCCGCACTGACATTGCTCATCCAAATATTTATATATTCTTAATTCCATTCCTTTACTTTAGATTGTGTGTATTGTTAGATATTACTTGTTAGATATTACTGCACTGTTGGAGCTAGAAACACAAGCATTTCGCTACACCCGCAATAACATCTGCTAAACACATGTACGAGACAAATACAATTTGATTTGAGCTACCTAATGTTAGTTGGCTACTAATACATCAAACTTGCCAGTATATTAACCAGTTAACTTGGGTGTTTGATGGCCGTTGTGAGGTCAGAACGCTTGGATCAACCCTACTCCTCGGCCAGTGTGTCCAAGAGCTAAACACTCTGAATTTACTAACGGACAATCTGACAACGCTCTGAATTTACAAACACCCAGAGGGCGCTCTGAGTGCACTCTGGCACTCCAGATTGAATTTACTAATGCACCCTACTCCTCGGCCAGAGCGTCCAGTGTGCGCTCTGAACGCCCCGAGAGCGAAACACTCTGAATGTACAAACGGACAATCTGACAATGCTCTGAATTTACAAACACTCAGAGCACACTCTGGCACTCCAGATTGAATTTAAGAACACGCCCGAAGTCGTATAAGTTCTAGCTACTAATTTGTTATGCTAAGAAGCTAGGAAGAGGTTGCATAGTCGTTTCTGAAATGAAAACCGGGGACATCTCCAGTTCGGTGGTCAATATATAATTAAAATAGCCAATGTTATATTATCTATGAAATAAAAGGGGGACATTTCCGGTTTCATGTATTTAGTCTAACAGGCACACTGTGATACAGAGAAAACAACTATATTACAGAAACACTACAGACAAGACAGAACTGTCCGATCTGAACAGCTATTCAGTGGTCCTGGTAGAATAAGAGCAGAAGAGAACATGAGCAATATTGAAAAAACAGACAATAGTATATGTGAAATACTTAACAACATAATAAAGAAATAAGACGATGATGAGATTGGTAAATACATAATATACTTATACCAACCTAATCTGTATATTTCTCAGAAGAATGTATTTTCTTCAGGATTGCTCTGTCTTTGGCCAGCTTCTCCATGAACTCCTGCCAGGGGAGGTTGAAGTTTGTCTTCACAATAAGCATGGCCTTCATGGCAGGAACAGTGAACCTATTTCTTGCTGCTGTTCATAGATCATTCATTTGGGAGAACACTCTCGACTGGTGCATTACTTCCAGGTAAGCACATGACAACAGGCGCTAATCTAGCCAGGTTAGTGTGTGGGATGTCATTCTCTTTGAAGAGGGTAACCACCGTGCTCCATCTCTGACTAAGTGGTGTCTCAGATGTTTTCCATTCTTCAAGCGATCCCCCTTTAGGAACTCTTGCAGGCCAGTAACCTCGTCACACAATGCATCCTCATTGATGGTCACATTGGGACATTTTTCCTGCAGTGTGCCTGCTGCCTTCTCTCTTCACGCAGAGGTTGCCTTTTTAAAAGGAGACAATGTAAATCTTTTACATTATCTGTGTGCTTTCCCCATGCTTGCAAGTAGTTCACAGCCATAGTGAAGAATGATTGTGATGTTTTGAGAAAGCTCTCTTTAGACATGGCTCCATTTTCCTCCAGCTCTCTCAGAAGTCGTCTGACCAAAACTGGAATGAAGTTGTCATCACGTCTTGCAGTGAATTTTGCCTCAATGTTTCTCAGAATTGCAGCTGACTCCACAGCACAGCGGTCCTGGCCTTCAAGCATCTTGATCGTGTCACTGAATACGGTCAAGTTTCCATGGACAAAGGCCAGCTAAAGTTCAGTCAGTGGATCTTCGAACATTGTTCACAGGACAACAGGGCATTTGTCTTCAGAAAGAAAAAAGGATTTCAATGGCACATACATTTTCAGCACTCTTTCTAGAGCAGGGAGCATGGACAACCAGCGAACATTGCTGTGTCCTAAAATGTTATGGTACTCCTGGCCAACAAACTCACAAAAGCCCTTCAGTCTTTCTACTGTGACGGTGAAAATATGAACATATCCAAATATCTTTGTGAGCAGGTACTCAACATCATATCCAACGCTGTTCTGGCCGTGTTATGAATGATGTGAGCAGGTACTCAACATCATATCCAACGCTGTTCTGGCCGTGTTATGAATGATGTGAGCAGGTACTCAACATCATATCCAACGCTGTTCTGGCCGTGTTATGAATGATGTGAGCAGGTACTCAACATCATATCCAACGCTGTTCTGGCCGTGTTATGAATGATGTGAGCAGGTACTCAACATCATATCCAACGCTGTTCTGGCCGTGTTATGAATGATGTGAGCAGGTACTCAACATCATATCCAACGCTGTTCTGGCCGTGTTATGAATGATGTGAGCAGGTACTCAACATCATATCCAACGCTGTTCTGGCCGTGTTATGAATGATGTGAGCAGGTACTCAACATCATATCCAAAGATGTTCTGGCCGTGTTATGAATGATGTGGACAGGTACTCAACATCATATCCAACGCTGTTCTGGCCGTGTTATGAATGATGTGAGCAGGTACTCAACATCATATCCAACGCTGTTCTGGCCGTGTTATAAATGATGTGAGCAGGTACTCAACATCATATCCAACGCTGTTCTGGCCGTGTTATGAATGATGTGAGCAGGTACTCAACATCATATCCAACGCTGTTCTGGCCGTGTTATGAATGATGTGGGCAGGTACTCAACATCATATCCAACGCTGTTCTGGCCGTGTTATGAATGATGTGAGCAGGTACTCAACATCATATCCAACGCTGTTCTGGCCGTGTTATGAATGATGTGAGCAGGTACTCAACATCATATCCAACGCTGTTCTGGCCGTGTTATGAATGATGTGGGCAGGTACTCAACATCATATCCAACGCTGTTCTGGCCGTGTTATGAATGATGTGAGCAGGTACTCAACATCATATCCAACGCTGTTCTGGCCGTGTTATGAATGATGTGAGCAGGTACTCAACATCATATCCAACGCTGTTCTGGCCGTGTTATGAATGATGTGAGCAGGTACTCAACATCATATCCAACGCTGTTCTGGCCGTGTTATGAATGATGTGAGCAGGTACTCAACATCATATCCAACGCTGTTCTGGCCGTGTTATGAATGATGTGGGCAGGTACTCAACATCATATCCAACGCTGTTCTGGCCGTGTTATGAATGATGTGAGCAGGTACTCAACATCATATCCAACGCTGTTCTGGCCGTGTTATGAATGATGTGAGCAGGTACTCAACATCATATCCAACGCTGTTCTGGCCGTGTTATGAATGATGTGAGCAGGTACTCAACATCATATCCAACGCTGTTCTGGCCGTGTTATGAATGATGTGGGCAGGTACTCAACATCATATCCAACGCTGTTCTGGCCGTGTTATGAATGATGTGAGCAGGTACTCAACATCATATCCAACGCTGTTCTGGCCGTGTTATGAATGATGTGGACAGGTACTCAACATCATATCCAACGCTGTTCTGGCCGTGTTATGAATGATGTGAGCAGGTACTCAACATCATATCCAACGCTGTTCTGGCCGTGTTATGAATGATGTGGACAGGTACTCAACATCATATCCAACGCTGTTCTGGCCGTGTTATGAATGATGTGAGCAGGTACTCAACATCATATCCAACGCTGTTCTGGCCGTGTTATGAATGATGTGAGCAGGTACTCAACATCATATCCAACGCTGTTCTGGCCGTGTTATGAATGATGTGGACAGGTACTCAACATCATATCCAACGCTGTTCTGGCCGTGTTATGAATGATGTGAGCAGGTACTCAACATCATATCCAACGCTGTTCTGGCCGTGTTATGAATGATGTGAGCAGGTACTCAACATCATATCCAACGCTGTTCTGGCCGTGTTATGAATGATGTGAGCAGGTACTCAACATCATATCCAACGCTGTTCTGGCCGTGTTATGAATGATGTGGACAGGTACTCAACATCATATCCAACGCTGTTCTGGCCGTGTTATGAATGATGTGAGCAGGTACTCAACATCATATCCAACGCTGTTCTGGCCGTGTTATGAATGATGTGAGCAGGTACTCAACATCATATCCAACGCTGTTCTGGCCGTGTTATGAATGATGTGAGCAGGTACTCAACATCATATCCAACGCTGTTCTGGCCGTGTTATGAATGATGTGGGCAGGACAACCTAAGCCAATCACCTCCCGCTGCAGAGCATTTTTAACTTTGGTATGGACATTGACCCTCCCCAGCCTATTCAGTCCTCCAAAGTTGGTATTTGATGTCGGCAGAGAATGTTTTCCAGGTTACATTTTTGGATGACCACCAGGACCTCAGCTGCAATTTCCTCTGCTGTTTCTCCATTCAATTCAACAAAATCAATCAGTTTTGTTTCCACAGATGTGCTGCCATCATATATCTTACATATCTGACTACTATTGGCAGCAGCTTTACATGTCCATGATTGGACACATCAATGGACAGGGACACAAATTCAACCTGGTCTAGGTCCTGTGTTACCAAAGTAGTTGTCCATGTTGCTAATACGTTACTCACTATGGTGTCACATTTTGTCCAAGCACATGTAAACTTTGGCTCACAAAGCTTCCGTGTCAGTTGTGCTGTGCAGTCCATAGATCTGTAACTATGATTGTGTCACATAGTGTGGTATGCAAAGACACCCTCCTGCACAGCTAAACCATATTCTTCTTGGGAAGGCTCTACCTTCTTGAAGAATGTGGTGACAGAGGGCATACCAACACGGCCAATCAGAGAGGCTTTATGCTTTTTCATCTGCTGATGTTCTACCACTGCCGTTCTTCTCCGGCTGTCAATTGAAAGAGAGGAATTACAAAGGGTGCAGTGAACAATTCTATCGTCTTGACCTGAGCGTATAAATGGAAATTCTCTCATCATGTTTTTCATAAAACGTGCATTTCCGCTTCTTGAAAAGAGTCATTGTATCTCCTCTGTCTGTTCTTCTTCACTCTCCTTGTGTCACTCTTCTTACTCTCTTAACTTTTTCTTCTTCTCCAATCTTTCTCCTCCTCTTTTCTTCACTCGTCTTCCTTTCCTTCTCTTCACCTTTCCACCTCACTCTTCTACACTCTCCTTGCTTCACTCTTTTTACTCTCTTAATTTTTCCTTCTCCTTTCTCTCCAATCTGTATTAATAAACAGTATACTATTAGATAAAATACTTTGGTTAACAGATTCCCATTGCTTGCCTCATTTTTGTATTTTATCTCGAAAACATTGTTTGGAATAATAAATTGGCAAGTTCTGTAACCATATCTTTACCTTTCCTCCTCTGTCTCCTTCACTCTTCTTCCTATCCAGTCTTCCTCCTCTCCACTACTAATGTTATCCATGAACATTTCTAAATATATTTTCACACTACTTATTATAATGCCAAACCATTAAAATTGTAATCTACAGAAATATTCTCAGAATGAATTGTGCATTCATTTAATATAATCATATTTTCAAAATAGCCCGTCCACTGCATGTTTACATGTGAACGTTTTTTAACCTAGCTACCATAACAGTAGCTAGCTAACTTAGTCTACATAGCTAACGTTAGCTAGCATAACCTAATTAAAACCGTATAGAGCAGATAATCTATCTATATAATAAATTGTGACATAACATCACTAGCTAGTATCTCAAACGATTGTAACTTACCTGGCTTGAAAAGACGTGTGTGGTGATGTTGTGGATTCACTTGATACTTGCTAGCTTCTGGCCGAGTTTTCCACAGCAGTTTTCTCTAAAACTATCGCGAGCAAGTAGTTAGTAGAAGAAGAGTGAATGAAGCTGCTATAGCGAGCAGCCCCCTCTGTTGGCCTAAACAAGCACAACGCGATTGAGATGTCAACCGGTAGGCTCTGCTGCCGGGTCTTTCTTGCCAAGTAAAATATTTCACTTTGCGGTCTGTTTTTAACGCACAGTTAAAAACGGGGACATTTCCGAGACTCTGCTGTGTCAGTCTAGAATAGGGTGACCAGACGTCCCCGTTTTCCGGGGACAGTCCCTGTTTTTGGTGGCCTGTGCCCGGCTGGAGCTGTCCCTGGAAAATGGGGACGTCTGGTCACCCTATTCTAGACTGACACACAGAGTCTCCATCTGGGATTTACGATCTTGGTGCGTCAAGGCCTGGGAGGTTTACCGTTGTTGGGAGCCGCTCCAGTCCTGGGGGGAGAAATACAAGGATTGTTTTTGTTCAGTTGTAGTGTTGTGTTGGGTTGTGTTCAGACTGAGGGACTACCGCCCACGCTGGCTCCCGTCAACTTGGATCTTCCAGTCAGATCCATATGCTGCCAGTAGATAAACAATGGAGCATACTATCTGTGTGTGTGTGTGTGTGTGTGTGTGTGTGTGTGTGTGTGTGTGTGTGTGTGTGTGTGTGTGTGTGTGTGTGTGTGTGTGTGTGTGTGTGTGTGTGTGTGTGTGTGTGTGTGTGTGTGTGTACAGTATGTATAGACCCTCTATTGTTGCCATGGCTCCGGTGGACGGTCTAATGTTGAGCATCTGGAGGGCCCTGCTCAGCCCTGAGTCATTATAGAACAGGCCCAGCCTCTCTCACACAAACACACAAACACACAAACACACACACACACACACACACACACACACACACAAAAGTCTTGTGAAACATATA
Organism: Salvelinus alpinus; assembly: GCF_045679555.1. Lineage (NCBI taxonomy): Eukaryota > Metazoa > Chordata > Actinopteri > Salmoniformes > Salmonidae > Salvelinus > Salvelinus alpinus. The sequence continues at coordinate 20,136,761 of NC_092114.1, read as the reverse complement.
GCTCCCTCTTTCACAACTCGTCTTGTTTGTACATTCAGTGATTCCTCCTCGGTTCCTCTGCTGACGCATATTTCGTGAATCACACCAATCGTGTGACTTCCTCCTCTGATTCAGGGGCCTAATTCGGGGGAGGTTATCGGAGGCCCCTTGGGACACACCCGGGCCCTCACGTGTGGCTACAATCACTCTCCTTTACTGAAAGAATGTCACTACTGTATTGTACTACATTGATGACTCACTGCGACCCCATATTATAGAGAAATGCATAAGTGTGACTGGGTAGGAATCAGTGTTCACTGGAAACAAAACTCATGATATATGGATAATTTACTAGACCCCTGATGACTGACACATTGAACAGGTTGAAAATGTGACATTTGACATAGATGACTTGCGCCAGACATTGTGTTTTCCTTGATGGCCAAAAAGCTAAATTTTAGTCTCATCTGACCAGAGTACCATCTTCCACGTTTGGGGAGTCTCCCACATGCCTTTTGGCGAACACCAAACGTGTTTGCTTATTTTTTTCTCTAAGCAATGTTTTTTTTTGGGCCATTCTTCCATAAAGCCCAGCTCTGTGGAGTGTATGGCTTAAAGTGGTCCTATGGACAGATACTCCAATCTCCGCTGTGGAGCTTTGCAGATCCTTCAGGGTTATCTTTGGTCTCCTTGTTGCCTCTCTGATTAATGCCCTCCTTGCCTGGTCTGTGAGTTTTGGTAGGTGGCCCTCTCTTGGCAGGTTTGTTGTGGTGCCATATTCTTTCCATTTTTTTATAATGGATTTAATGTTGCTCCGTGGGATGTTCAAAGTTTCTGATATTTTTTTATAACCCAACCCTGATCTGTACTTCTCCACAACTTTATCCCTGACCTGTTTGGAGAGCTCCTTGGTCTTCATGGTGTCACTTGCTTGGTGGTGCCCCTTGCTTAGTGGTGTTGCAAACCCTGGGGCCTTTCAGAACAGGTGTATATATACTGAGATCATGTGACAGATCATGTGACACTTAGATTGCACACAGGTGGACTTTGTTTAACTAATTATGTGACTTCTGAAGGTAATTGTTTGCACCAGATCTTATTTAGGGGCTTTATAGCAAAGGGGGTGAATACATATGCACGCACCACTTTTCCATTTATATTTAATTTAGAATTTTTTGAAACAATTTGGACTATTTTGTGTGTGTCCATTACATGAAATCCAAATAAAAATCTATTTAAATGACAGGTTGAAATGCAACAAAATAGGAAAAACGCCAAGTGGAATTAATATTTTTGCAAGGCACTGTATCTAGTAGTGTACTGTTTATTTAGAAAAGTGGGTTGGGACATTCCTTGTGTGTTGAAATTGCAGTTTCAACATACGTTTTTTCTTTTATCGGTTTACCTTTCTTTGAATTCAGTTTTCGTGGCACTGCCTCTAACTTGTGTTATCACTCTATCGGGGATAGCCCTCTCCCCCTGCTGTGTGTGGTATTGATTGTGTCTTTAACAATACTTTTTGGTTACACTAGGCGGCAACTACGGAAACATCTGTGTGTCTGGAGATCTCTCTCTCTCTCTCTCTCTCTCTCTCTCTCTCTCAATTCAATTCAATTCAATTCAATTGACTTTATTGACATGGCAAGTTATTATTACTTACATTGTCAAAGTATACATATCGAAAAATTTAAATAAAATATATATGTATATATATACACAAAATATATATATATTTATATCTCTCTCTCTCCTCTCTGTCTGATCCTTTGTCACCTCCAATATACCGTCTTCACTGACAGACCTCTGCTCCACCCATCTCAAGCTGGGGACAGATTTTTGGATCAGTGATGTTTTGGGGTGACGAAGCTACCTAGGAACTACTATAGAGAAGAGATGAAAAGTAAACCATTTAGATAGTGGACATATTGTAAAGGTGTGTTCATTTTGCCTGGCTACCCAGACTCCTTGCTCTGACCAAACGCTACACCATGCCAACGGACGTTAGTTTAGCGAACGACAGAGCAGTGGAATAATTTTGTAACAGTAATGCTACTGTTTTTACTGCAGCTGTGCTAACCACGGTAAGTGAGTCTTTTCAAACCACCCTTTCAAGTTTTTCTAGTGACCACTAGGGGGTAGCGAGGTGGTCACTGTGCCAAAGGGAAACAAGTGGATGACCCCGTGGTGATGTCACAAACTAAAAAAGCTAAATCATAGAAAAATAGACAAAATAGAAAGAAAGAGCTAAATGGCAGTTGCTTTTGAAAATAACTGTTTTAGGTTTATTCAAGAGAGAGAGAGAGAGAGAGAAAAGAAGGATTAGGCTAGGAGTGAGGGGGATAGGGCAGAGAGAGTGTGAAGGAGGGAGTGGGAGGAGTGGTTTCTTCATACTTAGCGGCTGTACAGTATATATAACTCAGTTGTTTAGCCTGACAGTGCAGTGAATGAGAAGAGAGTGAGGGAGAAAGGGAGACAGACTTTCTCTCTGTGTATGAATTACAGAGAAAGCAGCAGAAAATAATATCATCTTTTACAGGACTGGGTTTTTCTATTGGATTACAAACAAGAAGAGAGATTTCCACAGAACACACATACAAGGTAAAATGGATTACCTCTTTCCCTCTCTCTGAGCCAGATCAGACAGGTCCAGGATTCACATTATTATCAACATTTTTTAACAAACATTTTGGAAATAGTTTTGATGGTAAACAACGAAATAAATAAAGCTAGTTAGATTTCCTTGGCTATGCTAGTTTTGTTATAATGTGATTGTAATTAGCATTTACTGTGACTAGTTTCAGTTATGTTCAGGCTTCCTAATCAGATTCTTAGGAAAGTTTGTTTTCAGAGTTTGACTAGTTTTCTAGTTAAATAAAGGTTTAATTAAAAAAACAATAATTTAACCCACATATAATACTACGAAATTAGACTTGATATGTGGAACAAGTGACATAAAAATGTCTGAAAGTGTAGTGTACATCTTGTTATGTATTCTAGATACTAAGATTATTGCTCATTTTGTTTTTGTACTGTGTCTCCTGTTTTATACCAAGGGAGGTTTGTGTGACACCTGTAAAATAAATGGTTGCTTTGTTTAGTGTATCCTTGAGTTGAGAATAAAAGTAAACAGAACTCAAGGACTCCATGACACACTCTTAGAACTCTCTAGAAATACCTCACTCCATTGAAATGCTTTTAGACTGATTCTGACTGTGAGTGATTGAGTTACCTAGTGGGTTGTGAAGCAATGTTTCAAAGTTCAGCTGATCCTATTTGTCTGTATGTGAAGAGAGGTGAGAGAGAAAAGAGAGTTGGTGTGTGTGTCTATGCGTGTGCGTGTGTGTGTGTGTTTGCTTGCGTGCATGTGTTTGTTTGTCTGGCTGTCTCAGCACAGGTGAATGATACTGCCCAGGTGAGATGAAACCAGGGTGTGTTGTGCTTGTTCAGTGTTCTACCCTCATGACTCCATACAATATGAGGCAGACAGGCAGCCGGCAATGGACTCTGGAAGTTGTTGAGCAGCTGGTTCTAGGGCACTGCATCCCTCTGATTTGCAGTCGTTATGGGTTATAATAACTGTGGAATGTCTATAAGTTGGTTGTGCGATGAGGCTATGGTGGCTTGCATATGCCTGTTTTACTGTGCTGGAGGGATCAACAGCAAGGCTACAGCTGACAACAGTACTGTGCCATTCTGTATGTCTGAGGCGCTACCATGGAACCAAAGCAAGGCTACAGCTGACTACAGTACTGTGCCATTCTGTATGTCTGAGGCGCTACCATGGAACCAAAGCAAGGCTACAGCTGACAACAGTACTGTACCATTCTGTATGTCTGAGGCGTTACCGTGGAACCAAAGCAAGGCTACAGCTGACTACAGTACTGTGCCATTCTGTATGTCTGAGGCGTTACCGTGGAACCAAAGCAAGGCTACAGCTGACAACAGTACTGTGCCATTCTGTATGTCTGAGGCGCTACCATGGAACCAAAGCAAGGCTACAGCTGACAACAGTACTGTGCCATTCTGTATGTCTGAGGCGTTACCGTGGAACCAAAGCAAGGCTACAGCTGACTACAGTACTGTGCCATTCTGTATGTCTGAGGCGTTACCGTGGAACCAAAGCAAGGCTACAGCTGACAACAGTACTGTGCCATTCTGTATGTCTGAGGCGCTACCATGGAACCAAAGCAAGGCTACAGCTGACAACAGTACTGTGCCATTCTGTATGTCTGAGGCGCTACCATGGAACCAAAGCAAGGCTACAGCTGACTACAGTACTGTGCCATTCTGTATGTCTGAGGCGCTACCATGGAACCAAAGCAAGGCTACAGCTGACTACAGTACTGTGCCATTCTGTATGTCTGAGGCGCTACCATGGAACCAAAGCAAGGCTACAGCTGACAACAGTACTGTGCCATTCTGTATGTCTGAGGCGCTACCATGGAACCAAAGCAAGGCTACAGCTGACTACAGTACTGTGCCATTCTGTATGTCTGAGGCGCTACCGTGGAACGAAACTGGAACGAGACTGGACCCAGCAGGCCGTATCATATTCACAGGGATTAGATTTTAATTGCACCTTTATTTAACTAGGCAAGTCAGTTAAGAACAATTTCTTATTTTGGTTAACTGCCTTGTTCAGGGGCAGAGCAACAGATTTTTACCTTGTCAGCTCGGGGATTCGATCTAGCAACCTTTCGGTAGTTGGTGATGGTGTTTGGTCATGGTGTTGTTGATGATGGTGTTTGGTCATGGTGTTGCCGGTGGTGTTAATGGTAGTTGGTCATGGTGTTGATGGTGGTGTTAATGGTAGTTGGTCATGGTGTTGATGGTGGTGTTAATGGTAGTTGATGATGGTGTTTGGTCATGGTGTTGATGGTGGTGTTAATGGTAGTTGGTCATGGTGTTAATGGTAGTTGATGATGGTGTTTGGTCATGGTGTTAATGGTGGTGTTAATGGTAGTTGGTCATGGTGTTGATGGTGGTGTTAATGGTAGTTGATGATGGTGTTTGGTCATGGTGTTGATGGTGGTGTTAATGGTAGTTGGTCATGGTGTTAATGGTGGTGTTAATGGTAGTTGGTCATGGTGTTGATGGTGGTGTTAATGGTAGTTGATGATGGTGTTTGGTCATGGTGTTGATGGTGGTGTTATTGGTAGTTGGTCATAGTGTTAATGATGGTGTTATTGGTAGTTGGTGATGGTGCTTGGTCATGGTGGAGGTTGGTAATGGTGTTAATGGTATTTGGTGATGTGTTGATGGTGGTTGGTCATGGTGGTGATGGTGTTTGGGGCTGGTGATGGTAGTTGGTGATGGTTGATGATGGTGGTGATGATATTTGGTGCTGATGGTGGTTGGTGCTGATGGTTGTTGGTAATGGTGTTTGTAATGGTGGTGTTGATGATACACACACACACAAACACACACAATAAGATGTGGCTGGGGGCCATTGTATGTCCGTCCCATGGCTGTGCAGAGAGTGAGAGTTCACACACCAGCTAAAAAACATGGCAATCAGGGATAGCAAATATATATATATATATATATATATATATATATATATATATATACTGCTGTGTTAAGGTGTGGTCAAGATTCTCTCCATGTCGGAGTGGCATTGACTAAAATACAATAAAATAGAATACAGTATAAACATATGAAATGAGTAAAGCAGTATTAAAGTGACCAGGGATTCTATGTCTATGTACAGTGCCTTTGGAAAGTATTCAGACTCCTTGACTTTTTCCACATTTTGTTACGTTAGAGCCTTATTCTAAAATGTATCTATTAAATAAATATCCTCAGTAATCTACACACAATACCCCATACTGACAAAGCAAAAACAGTTTTTTAAATGTATTAAAAATACAAAACAGAAATACCTTATTAACATAAGAATTCAGACCCTTTGTTATTAGACTCGAAATTGAGCTCAGGTGCATCCTGTTTACATTGATCATCATTGAGATGTTTCTTCAACTTGATTGGAGTCTACCTGTGCTAAATTCAATTGATTGGACATGATTTGGAAAGGCACCAAACCGACTATATATGGTCCCACGGTTGACCAAGGCCCTTCTTGGTCAACCGTGCATGTCAGAGCAAAAACCAAGCAATGAGGTCGAAGGAATTGTCCGTAGAGCTCTGAGACAGGATGTGTCGAGGCACAGATCTGGGGAAGGGAACCAAAACATGTCTGCAGCATTGAATGTCACCAAGAACACAGTGGCCTCCATCATTCTTAAATGGAAGAAGTTTGGAACCACCAAGACTCTTCCTAGAGCTGGCCGCCCGGCCAAATTGAGCAATCAGGGGAGAAGGGCCTTGGTCAGGCAGGTGACCAAGAACCCGATGGTCACTCTGACAGAGCTCTAGAGTTCCTCTATGGAGATGGGAGAAACTTCCAGAAGGACAACCATCTCTGGAGCCCTCCACCAATCAGGCCTTTATGGTAGAATGGCCAAACGGAAGCCACTCCTCAGTAAAAGGCACATGACAGTCTACTTGGAGTTTGCCAAAAAGGGACCGAAAGACTCTCAGACCATGAGAAACAAGATTCTCTGGTCTGATGAAACCAAGATTGAACTCTTTGGCCTGAATGCCAAGCGTCACATCTGGAGGAAACCTGGCAACATTTCCCAGGACATAGACTTAAATTCTTGTTAATCTACCTGAATTGTCCAATTTACAGTAACTGTTACAGTTAAAGAATATCATGCTATTGTTTGAGGAGAGTGCACAATTTTTAACATGAAAAGTTATTAATAAACAAATTCGGCACATTTGGGCAGTCTTGGCACAAAATTTTGAACAGAAATGCAATGGTTCATTCGATCAGTCTAAAACTTTTCACAAACAATGATGCCATCTAGTGGCCCAAAACGTAATTTTTCAGGACCCTGTCTTTCAAAGAAAATTCGTAAAAATCCAAATAGCTTCACAGATCTTCATTGTAAAGGGTTTAAACACTGTTTCCCATGCTTCTTCAATGACCCATAAACAATTAATTAACGGTCGTTAATACACTAACAGCTTACAGACGGTAGGCAATTAAGGTCACAGTTATGAAAACTTAGGACACTAAAGAGGCCTTTCTACTGACTCTGAAAAACACCAAAAGAAAGATGCCGAGGGTTCCTGCTCATCTGCGTGAACGTGCCTTAGGCATGCCGCAAGGAGGCATGAGGACTGCAGATGTGGCCAGGTCAATAAATTGCAATGTCCGTACTGTGAGACGCCTAAGACAGTGGCAGACCACGTGTAACAACACCTGCACAGGATCGGTACATCAGAACATCACACCTGCGGGACAGGTACAGGATGGCAACAACAACTGCCCGAGTTACAGCAGGAATGTCCAATCCCTCCATCAGTGCTCAGACTGTCTGCAATAGGCTGAGAGAGGCTGGACTGAGGGCTTGTAGGCCTGTTGTAAGGCAGGTCCTCAGCAGACATCACCGGCAACAATGTTGCCTTTGGGCACAAACCCACCGTTGCTGTACCAGACAGGACTGGCAAAAACTGCTCTTCACTGACGAGTTGCGGTTTTGTCTCACCAGGGGTGATGGTCGGATTCGCGTTTATCGTCAAAGGAATGACCCTTACACTGAGGCCTGTACTCTGGAGGTGGAGGGTCCGTATGGTGGAGGGTCCGTTATGATCTGGGGTGATGTGTCACAGCATCATTGGACTGAGCTTGTTGTCATTGCAGATAATCTCAATGCTGTGCGTTTCAGGGAAGACATCCTCCTCCCTCACGTGGTACCCTTCCTGCAGGCTCATTATGACGGGACCCTCCAGCATGACAATGCCACCAGCCATACTGCGCGTGATTTCCTGCGAGACAGGAATGTCAGTGATCTGCCATGGCCAGTGAAAAGCCCGGATCTCAATCCCATTGAGCACGTCCGGGACCTGTTGGATCGGAGGGTGAGGGCTAGGGCCATTCCCCCCAGAAATGTCCAGGAACTTGCAGGTGCCTTGGTGGAAGAGTGGGTTAACATCTCACAGCAAGAACTGGCAAATCTGATGCAGTCCAAGAGGAGGAGATGCACTGCAGTACTTAATGCAGTTGGTGGCCACACCAGATACTGACTGTTACTTTTGATTTTGACCCCCCCTTTGTTCAGGGACACAATATTCCATTTCTGTTGATCACATGTCTGTGGAACTTGTTCAGTTTATGTCTCAGTTGTTGAATCTTGTTATGTTCATACACATATTTACACATGTTAAGTTTGCTGAGAATAAACGCAGTTGACATTGAGAGGACGTTTCTTTTTCTGCTGACTTTACATTATGGCCTTTCTCTTGCATTTCAAAGATGACGGTACAAAAAAACATAAAAGAACGGTTGTTTTTTTCTTTGTATTATCTTTTACCAGATATATACTGTGTGATATTCTACTACATTCCTTTCACATTTCCATAAACGTGAAAGTGTTTCCTTTCAAATGGTACAAAGAATATGCATATCCTTGCTTCAGGGCCTGAGCTACTGTCACGCCCTGACCTTAGTTATCTATGTTTTCTTTATTATTTTGGTTAGGTCAGGGTGTGACGAGGGTGGGTATGCTTGTTTTGTATTATCTAGGGTTTTTGTATGTCTAGGGATGTTTGTAATTCTAGGCATATGTAGGTCTATGGTGGCCTGAATTGGTTCCCAATCAGAGGCAGCTGTTTATCGTTGTCTCTGATTGGGGACCATATTTAGGTTGCCATTTTCCCTTGGGTATTTGTGGGTTGTTGTCTATGTCTTGTCTTGTCTATGCCTGTTCAGCACTCTTTGTATAGCGGTTCGGTGTTTTGTTCAGTGTTCATTCTTATAATAAAGAGAATGTACGCATACCACGCTGCACCTTGGTCTCCTCCCTACGACGGCCGTGACAGCTACAGGCAGTTAGATTTGGGTATGTCATTTTAGGTGAAAATTGAAGAAATGGGTTTTAAGGTGGTTCTTCAATACTTGTTGGATGCTAATTTGTTGACTGTCGAGCTGTTTAATTATACTGTGATATTTTCACACATGATCATCTGATCCAGGTAGGAATTTTCCAAATAACAGCCAAGTGACTGTTGTGATAGCGCATGCAATGCAACAACAGTCCAAGTGCTGGACAAAAGGTGTCTTATTGGCAGTGGTGGAAAAAGTACTCAATTGTCATACTTGAGTAAAAGTAAAGATACCTTAATAGAAAATAACTCAAGTAAAAGTGAAAGTCACCAAGTAAATAAACAATTTAAAGGCAATGTTACCAAATACTAATTGAGGGTATGGGAACGTTTGACCCCATGGGAATGTGATGAAAGAAATAAAAGCTGAAATAAATCATCCTCTCTACTATTATTCTGACATTTCACATTCTTAAAATAAAGTGGTGATCCTAATTGACCTAAGACAGGGAATTTTTACTTGGATTAAATGTCAGGAATTGTGAAAAACTGAGTTTAAATGTATTTGGCTAAGGTGTATGTAAACTTCCGACTTCAACTGTATATATAGTACATGTGCTCTGTAGGACAGGACAGAGAGAGGCGTGGTCTGTAGGACAGGACAGAGAGAGGCATGGTCTGTAGGACAGGACAGAGAGAGGCCTGGTCTGTAGGACAGGATAGAGAGAGGCCTGGTCTGTAGGACAGGATAGAGGGAGGCCTGGTTTGTAGGACAGGATAGAGGCGTGGTCTATAGGACAGGATAGAGAGAAAGGCGTGGTTTGTAGGACAGGATAGAGAGAGAGGCGTGGTTTGTAGGACATGTCACGGCTCCTCCTCTGCAGTGCAGGGGGCGGTTCCTCCTGCAGGCAGAGGAGGGTCGTTAGTGATTGGAGTCACCTGGGCTCTAAGTATTTAAAATCACTTCTCTCTCTCTCGCTCTCTGCTCCTCCAGGTATGCTCATGATTTGTTTGTTCCTTTGTAGTTTTGCATAGTTTTCACTCAGTCATGTTCACACACACATATTCACGCATCCATGCACTTTACATACACCTTACATCATGATACTTCCACACCTCATTCCTTTTTCTTAGTTTAAGTTAATAGTTTGTTTATAATAAAGAACACTTTTAAATTGGCCTATACCTGTTGTTCGTGTCCCCTCATTTTTGTCACAGGCTATGAGCCGGCTTGTAGAGAGAGAGAGAGAGGCCTGGTCTGTAGGACAGGATAGAGAGAGAGGCCTGGTCTGTAGGACAGGATGGAGAGAGAGGCCTGGTCTGTAGGACAGGATAGAGAGAGGTGTGGTCTGTAGGATAGGATAGAGAGAGGTGTGGTTTGTAGGACAGGATAGAGAGAGGCGTGGTCTATATAGGACAGGATAGAGAGAGGCGTGGTCTGTATAGGACAGGATGGAGAGAGAGAGAAAGAGGCATGCTCTTTGGGACATTTCCTGAAGCGTGACAGATTAGCTCTGACAGACAGCAGGAAGTTTGTTTCCATGATGACGTGATAGCCTTATACTCTCATGTTGATGATAATAATGTCACAACCCCCGTTTTTGACTGAGCGGTGGTGGAATGTCCCTTTTTTAATAAACAGTGAAGTATTGCATTGAGTGCTATTTTAGTGTGGCCGCATCGAACAACGTATTATGCAAAGAGACCCCAGAGGGCCATATTTATAGCACTTACAGGCTTTGTCCCAAATGTAACCCTATTCTCTACATAGTGCACTACTTTTGACCAGGGCTGCACCCTATTCCCTATAAAGTGCACTACTTTTGACCAGGGCTGCACCCTATTCCCTATAAAGTGCACTACTTTTGACCAGAGTACTATGGTCCCTGGTCAAAAGTAGTGCACTTTATAGGGAAAAAGGTGTCATTTGAGACATTGACACAGTCTAGTCTCAGACCTGAAACCATTGAAATACAGTAACAGTATTGGGCAGTTCATTCTTTGCAGCTTTACCTTTCTCTTCATCAAAAGTGTAGATTTGCACTGTTCAAATACAGTAGAACATTCTGTGAATGCTATAGAGTTCTTTGAAGAGTAGCGTAAGGCTTTGTGGAGAGGTCCCTTAAAATCTTGACCTAACCTGTTAGATGTAAACGCCCCAATTTCGAAAGTGAGTATACACCTCAACAATTTATAGCTATTTTTACCAGAAAGGTGATTTTAATCTGTTTTGGAGTATGCAGCATTCCTAGTTATTGTTGATGGACCTCTCATTACCTTTGGGTATGTCTATTTAGGCGAAAATCTACATTTTGCCATCATCATCCAAGGTATGTCAAAACTACATAATATACAAAGTGATATGTTCCATACTTGTTGATTATAAACGCTTATTACATAAAAAGGTGCTATGTTACTATTCTTACTAGTTATGTTGAAATAATCTAAACCCAAATGACAGGCCGTATTAAAAAAGTTCTGAAACAAGAGGTATTCTGTTGTCTTGAGACCTCTCATAGGAAGCGGTTTAAACAAATACAGTACTTTAATCATCAGTTGCTTACACTAGGTTCACCCTTTAAATCAAATCAAATTTATGTTTGTATGTTATTACAGTTAGTTGATGCTTTTGATACACTGTATGACCCTGTTAAAGGTTGTGAGTGGATTGTTTCATAAAGGAACCAGATGAACGTGGGTGTTATCACGGGTTGATATTTCAGTCCACTGTGAAGGGAAACCTTGCAGAGTAGGCATGCAGCTCAGGCTTCCTCCTCCTCCTCCTCCTCCACCTCCTTCTCCTCATCCTCCTCCTTCTCCAGCTTCTTCTCCAGCTCCTCCTCCTTCCATCTTCCTAAGAACTCTCTCCAGCTGTTAAATGACCCACTGAGTATGACTTTTGGGCCTGCTGTTAGATTTGAATATATTCTCCTACTGTTAGACCTACATATCTCACTTGTTGATCTCTAAGCAGGACTAGGCCTTTATTTTTTATTTTTTTTATTTCACCTTTATTTAACCAGGTAGGCTAGTTGAGAACAAGTTCTCATTTGCAACTGCGACCTGGCCAAGATAAAGCATAGCAGTGTGAACAGACAACACAGAGTTACACATGGAGTAAACAATAAACAAGTCAATAACATGGTAGAAAAAAAAAGAGAATCTATATACAATGTGTGCAAAAGGCATGAGGTAGGCAATAAATCGAATAATTATAATTTAGCAGATTAACACTGGAGTGATAAATCATCAGATGATCATGTGCAAGAAGAGATACTGGTGTGCAAAAGAGCAGAAAAGTAAATAAATAAAAGCAGTATGGGGGGTGAGGTAGGTAAATTGGGTGGGTAGTTTACAGATGGACTATGTACAGCTGCAGCGATCGGTTAGCTGCTCGGATAGCAGATTTTTAAAGTTGTTGAGGGAGATAAAAGTCTCCAACTTCAGAGATTTTTGCAATTCGTTCCAGTCGCAGGCAGCAGAGAACTGGAAGGAAAGGCGTCCAAATGAGGTTTTGGCTTTAGGGATGATCAGTGAGATACACCTGCTGGAGCGCGTGTTGCGGGTGGGTGTAGCCATCGTGACCAGTGAACTGAGATAAGGCGGCACTTTACCTAGCATAGCCTTGTAGATGACCTGGAGCCAGTGGGTCTGACGACGAACATGTAGCGAGGGCCAGCCGACTAGGGCATACAGGTCGCAGTGGTGGGTCGTATAAGGTGCTTTAGTAACAAAACGAATGGCACTGTGATAAACTGCATCCAGTTTGCTGAGTAGAGTATTGGAAGCTATTTTGTAGATGACATCGCCGAAGTCGAGGATCGGTAGGATAGTCAGTTTTACTAGGGTAAGTTTGGCGGCGTGAGTGAAGGAGGCTTTGTTGCGGAATAGAAAGCCGATTCTTGATTTGATTTTGGATTGGAGATGTTTGATATGAGTCTGGAAGGAGAGTTTGCAGTCTAGCCAGACACCTAGGTACTTATAGATGTCCACATATTCTAGGTCGGAACCGTCCAGGGTGGTGATGCTAGTCGGGCGTGCGGGTGCAGGCAGCGAACGGTTGAAAAGCATGCATTTGGTTTTACTAGCGTTTAAGAGCAGTTGGAGGCCACGGAAGGAGTGTTGTATGGCATTGAAGCTCGTTTGGAGGTTAGATAGCACAGTGTCCAAGGAAGGGCCGGAAGTATATAGAATGGTGTCGTCTACGTAGAGGTGGATCAGGGAATCGCCCGCAGCAAGAGCAACATCATTGATGTATACAGAGAAAAGAGTCGGCCCGAGAATTGAACCCTGTGGTACCCCCATAGAGACTGCCAGAGGACCGGACAACATGCCCTCCGATTTGACACACTGATTTCTGTCTGCAAAGTAGTTGGTGAACCAGGCAAGGCAGTCATTAGAAAAACCGAGGCTACTGAGTCTGCCGATAAGAATATGGTGATTGACAGAGTCGAAAGCCTTGGCCAGGTCGATGAAGACGGCTGCACAGTAATGTCTTTTATCGATGGCGGTTATGATATCGTTTAGTACCTTGAGCGTGGCTGAGGTGCACCCATGACCGGCTCGGAAACCGGATTGCACAGCGGAGAAGGTACGGTGGGATTCGAGATGGTCAGTGATCTGTTTGTTGACTTGGCTTTCGAAGACCTTAGATAGGCAGGGCAGGATGGATATAGGTCTGTAACAGTTTGGGTCCAGGGTGTCTCCCCCTTTGAAGAGGGGGATGACCGCGGCAGCTTTCCAATCCTTGGGGATCTCAGATGATACGAAGGAGAGGTTGAACAGGCTGGTGATAGGGGGTGCGACAATGGCGGCGGACAGTTTCAGAAATAGGGGGTCCAGATTGTCAAGCCCAGCTGATTTGTATGGGTCCAGGTTTTTCAGCTCTTTCAGAACATCTGCTATCTGGATTTGGGTAAAGGAGAAGCTGGGGAGGCTTGGGCGAGTAGCAGCGGGGGGGGCGGGGCTGTTGGCCAAGGTTGGAGTCGCCAGGAGGAAGGCATGGCCAGCCATTGAGAAATGCTTGTTGAAGTCTTCGATTATCACGGATTTATCGGTGGTGACCGTGTTACCTAGCCTCAGTGCAGTGGGCAGCTGGGAGGAGGTGCTCTTGTTCTCCATGGACTTTACAGTATCCCAGAACTTTTTGGAGTTAGAGCTACAGGATGCAAATTTCTGCTTGAAAAAGCTGGCCTTTGCTTTCCTGACTGACTGTGTGTATTGGTTCCTGACTTCCCTGAACAGTTGCATATCGCGGGGGCTCTTCGATGCTATTGCAGTTCGCCACAGGATGTTTTTGTGCTGGTCGAGGGCAGTCAGGTCTGGAGTGAACCAAGGGCTATATCTGTTCTTGGTTCTGCATTTTTTGAACGGAGCATGCTTGTCTAATATGGTGAGGAAGTAACATTTAAAGAATGACCAGGCATCCTCAACTGACGGGATGAGGTCAATATCCTTCCAGGGTACCCGGGCCAGGTCGATTAGAAAGGCCTGCTCGCAGAAGTGTTTTAGGGAGCGTTTGACAGTGATGAGGGGTGGTCGTTTGACCGCGGACCCGTGGCGGATACAGGCAATGAGGCAGTGATCGCTGAGATCTTGATTGAAGACAGCAGAGGTGTATTTGGAGGGCAGGTTGGTCAGGATAATGTCTATTAGGGTGCCCATGTTTACGGATTTAGGGTTGTACCTGGTGGGTTCCTTGATGATTTGTGTGAGATTGAGGGCATCAAGCTTGGATTGTAGGACTGCCGGGGTGTTAAGCATATCCCAGTTTAGGTCACCTAACAGAACAAACTCTGAAGCTAGATGGGGAGCGATCAATTCACAGATGGTGTCCAGGGCACAGCTGGGAGCTGAGGGGGGTCGGTAGCAGGCGGCAACAGTGAGAGACTTATTTCTGGAGAGATTAATTTTTAAAATTAGAAGTTCGAACTGTTTGGGCATAGACCTAGAAAGTATGACAGAACTTTGCAGGCTATCTCTGCAGTAGATTGCAACTCCTCCCCCTTTGGCAGTTCTATCTTGACGGAAAGTGTTATAGTTGGGTATGGAAATCTCAGAATTTTTGGTGGCCTGTCATCTTATTCCAAAATAATCTATTTGGATTTTGACAAATGTCTGACCTGACACTCTATCAGTGTCTACATAACAACTTCTGACCTGCTCACAGCATCCTAACAGATGTTCTTCTTTGTCCCTTCTGTCAGGGTAGAAATGAAGCTTCTAGCGGCCATAGCAGTGGTGCTCCTCCTGGTGGTGGCGGAGAGTATGGTGGCCAGAGGCGCATCCAGGAGGACCAAGAGGGAGCTGATGAGCCCGCTGCACATGGGGGGAATCAGGGACCCGTTTGGGTCGTACTGCGAGCGGAGAGGGGGCTGCTGCCCGGGCCGGGACGACCAGTGTACGGTGCCCTACCTGGACACCATCTGTTACTGTGACCTGTTCTGTAACCGCACCGTCTCCGACTGCTGCCCTGACTTCTGGGGCCACTGTCTGGGCATCTCACCCCCTTTCATTGGTAAGTGAGAGGGTGTGTGTGGGGAGGGGGGTGTGGGGCGGCTGGGGGGGTGGGGGGTTGTATGGTGTGTGTATGGGCCTGCCACTTAGGATTCAAACAGAAAGGCCCAGTATAGTGGCAGACCTGTAGAGTAGCCAAAGTATACAGGTCCCACACTGAGTGGCTAGTATGGGACTACTGAATGAATGACAACTACCAACTGCTAATCCTACGCACAGGCAAAGTTATGTGTTCAACTGTCACAGTACATTAGGTAGGAGGTCCCATTGGCCTGTGAAACCTTAGCACACTGTGGTAAAATAAAATGTTATTTGTCACATGCTTCACAAACAACAGGTGTAGACTAACAGGGAAGTGCTTACGGACGCTTCCCAAAAATGCAGAAAGAAAAAAAGAGAAATATTATTTTTCTATTAACTCAAAGAATAAATACACATGAGTAGCGATAACTTGGCTATATACACAGGGGACCAGTACCGAGTCGATGTGCAGGGGTACGAGGTAATTAAGGTAGATGTGTACATATAGGTATGGATAAAGTGACTAGTTAACAGGATAGACAATAGACAGTAGCAGCAGTGTATGTGATGAGTCAAAAGAGATTAGTGCAACAAGGGTTCACTGGTTCACTTTCTCTGCTTTCACAGTATAAACATGCTTCACATACACTATAACTCTGCTAGTTGTTGTGGAGGTGTAAAATGTTCTGCTGGCAGCAGGGCCCAACCTGAGAAGAGACCAGGAACTACAGTAGTCTTCTTATTAGTCTGAGACAGAGGGAGGGGGGAGGTCAGGAGAAAGAATGCACACTATGCAGAGAGAGGGAGAGATAGGCGACGGGAACGGGACAGGAGGTAGGGAGAGGTCGAGGTAGGTATGTGCTCGCTAGATGACAGGGAGGTTGCGTTTCCCAAAAGAGATTAACACACCTTAGCCTATGGGAGATGGGGGAAAGAGAAAGGAGTGACACCTTCATTTCTCACTCTCTCTACCTCACTTGCTCTTTCCCATCTCTCAGCTCCCCTTATCAGAGAGCAGCTCAGACAAACTGTAGGATAAATTCCAAAACCTATTCATTCAAATCAAGACAAATCATACACTCACCCCCCTTTTGACCTCCTCCTTTTCTGCAGCAACAAGTGATCCGGGTCAACAGCATCAATGTAACAGTATAGCTTCCGTCCCTCTCCTCGCCCCAACCTGGGCTCGAACCAGGGACCCTGTGCACACATCAACAACAGCCACCCACGAAGCATCGTTACCCATCGCGCCACAAAAGCCTCCCCTTGCAGAGCAAGGGGAACAACTACTTCAAGGTCTCAGAGCGAGTGACGTCACCGATTGAAACGCTATTAGCGCGCACCACAGCTAACTAGCTAGCCATTTCACATCGGTTACACTAGTTCCCACTCCACAGAACCATTAGCTTAAGGGTTAGGGTTAGGTTAACCTCTCCTAGGTCCAACTCCACAGAACCATTAGCTTAAGGGTTAGGGTTAGGTTAACCTCTCCTAGGTCCAACTCCACAGAACCATTAGCTTAAGGGTTAGGGTTAGGTTAACCTCTCCTAGGTCCAACTCCACAGAACCATTAGCTTAAGGGTTAGGGTTAGGTTAACCTCTCCTAGGTCCAACTCCACAGAACCATTAGCTTAAGGGTTAGGGTTAGGTTAACCTCTCCTAGGTCCAACTCCACAGAACCATTAGCTGAAGTTAAGGATTAGGGTTCGGTTTAGGTTCACCTCTCCTAGTTCCCACTCCACAGAACCACTATGGAGTAGTGATGGAGTTAAGAAGAGTTTATCGATACACTCGTGAGTTAATATACTGTAAGAAACATAACAAAAAAATCCCCATCAAAATCCATTCAGTTTAAGCTAGAGATATCTATTTTTTGCATGGGCTGCGTCTCAATCCACCACATCTGCCGATGTCGGCCCACCGTATCTGCAGCTACGGCTGTGTTTGTCAGACTATGAGACATCCCGAAAATTGTTCTTCTCACGAAAACGTCTGTAGTGTCATGGGACTCGTCTGAAGTCGGTAATGCTGATGTGCCAACTGTCTGTACTGTAGCGTCCGACACCATGTAGGCTACAAACCAATATTTTGCTCTACGTGCCACGGGACTCGTCTGAAGGTAACCCATACAAATCAATGGAGGTATGGAGGTCGTTTTGTGCCAACAAAAATAAAGGGTTAAATATGTGTCCTTTCTTATGTCTCCTAGATATAGGACAGACACTTCAAAACCTTTTGTTAACTCTCTCACTACACACCTCACAGCCAGGGTGTTACTGTTAAATCTCTCACTACACACCTCACAGCCAGGATGTTACTGTTAACTCTCTCACTACACATCTCACAGCCAGGGTGTTACTGTTAACTCTCTCACTACACACCTCACAGCCAGGATGTTACTGTTAACTCTCTCACTACACACCTCACAGCCAGGGTGTTACTGTTAAATCTCTCACTACACACCTCACAGCCAGGGTGTTACTGTTAAATCTCTCACTACACACCTCACAGCCAGGGTGTTAATGTTAACTCTCTCACTACACACCTCACAACCAGGATGTTACTGTTAACTCTCTCACTACACACCTCACAGCCAGGGTGTTACTGTTAACTCTCTCACTACACACCTCACAGCCAGGATGTTACTGTTAACTCTCTCACTACACACCTCACAGCCAGGGTGTTACTGTTAACTCTCTCACTACACACCTCACAGCCAGGGTGTTACTGTTAACTCTCTCACTACACACCTCACAGCCAGGGTGTTACTGTTAACTCTCTCACTACACACCTCACAGCCAGGGTGTTACTGTTAACTCTCTCACTACACACCTCACAGCCAGGATGTTACTGTTAACTATCTCACTACACACCTCACAGCCAGGATGTTACTGTTAAATCTCTCACTACACACCTCACAGCCAGGGTGTTACTGTTAACTCTCTCACTACACACCTCACAGCCAGGATGTTACTGTTAACTCTCTCACTACACACCTCACAGCCAGGGTGTTAATGTTAACTCTCTCACTACACACTGTGTGTGGGTGTGTGTTTGTGGACACGTGGGTGCCTGCATGGCTGGTAGCTTGGGTGCTTTCCCTCTCCTGCTGGCGTTTGAGCACGCCTGTGTGTGACCCTCATGCCTGCGTGCCTTTGTGTGTCTGTGTGTCTGTGTCTGGAGTGTGTAGTGTAGTGTAAATGATCCATGGTATCACCATCTTAAAACAATTCCATATGTTAGCACCCCCCCAACGGCTTAGACTTTTAGAGGTAATGAGACAGACAGACAGACAGCTAGCTAGCTAGCTAGCTAGCTAGCTGAAGGAGGAGTAGCTGCTGGAGTGTTACTGTGTTACTACCATAAATCACACAGCAGTCTCCTGCAGGGCACGGCCCAACACAGCGTTAGCTTCTGACCCTCCTCCTACACAAGGGGAGTGTTGGAGGGAAGAGGTCAGCAGAGATGGTGTAGATATCTGTCCCAGTCGGTCCAGGACTTCAACTGAACATTGGAATGACCCTGTAAACCTTTGAAAATGACAAAAGACATTGGAAAGGAAATAGTGCTGAGAAAACTTTGAAAAAAGGACCATGAGGATAATACATGGATTATACGTTTTTGATTCTAACTCCATGGAATGTCTAATCCTATACTGATGAGGTCTAGATGGAATTTAAATTGACCCCACCCCCGGAGGCCACACGGGTGTGTGTGGTTTTGTCTTTGCCCAGTGAGGGGTGGGATGTGTGAGGTAGAGTGGCGCCCCTGTCCCCTGGAACCCCCTGGAGGTGGCAGGGTTTTCATTAAGTGTGTGTGTAATTAAGCTTGTTAAGGCATGATGAGGACCTGTTAGCCCTGGGAAACAGAGGACAGAAGCCAACAGGACATTCCAACAGAAGATTACTGCAGCTCAGGGTTCCCCAGACCCCACACACTACTACACCTCACAGCCAGGATGTTACTGTTAACTCTCTCACTACACCTCACAGCCAGGATGTTACTGTTAACTCTCTCACTACACCTCACAGCCAGGCTGGTAGCTTGGGTGCTTTCCCTCTCCCGCTGGCGTTTGAGCATGCCCGTGTGTGCCCCTCATGCCTGCGTGCTTTTGTGTGTCTGGAGTGTAGAGTGTGGGTCTGTGCCTGAAGTGTAGGTCTGTGCCTGGAGTGTAGAGTGTGTGTCTGTTTGGAGTGTCTGTGTCAATAGTGTGGAGTGTGTGTCTGTGTGTGTGTGTGTCTGTGAAAATGTATCCACTCACTACTAAAATTTAATTTTAAAAAGTGTGTGTGTTTGTAGTGTGTAATGTAGAGTGTGTCTCTGTAGTGTAGAGTGTGTGTAGAGTGTGTGTGTGTGTATACATGGGAGTGTTGTGAGAAGATATAGTGGAGGAATCTGTATGAGTAAGCCTCTCAGATATTCCGCCACAACTGGACCAAAAAGTTATCATTAATGTGATCCTATCGGCTGTCAGCATCTTTTTGAATTTCCTCCCTTTGTTTCCTTCCAGGCACCTGTGAAAGAAACAGCCACAAATTCCTCTCAGGACAAACATACAAAGAGAACTGCAACTTATGGTACGTGTCTCTAACCTCTTCCTCTCTTTTCTCCCTGTACAGTGCATTCAGAAAGTATTCAGACCCCTAAAACAGAAATACCTTCTTTAAATAAGTATTCAGACCCTTTGCTATGAGACTCGAAATTGAGCTCAGGTGCATCCTGTTTCCATTGATCATCCTTGAGATGTTTCTACAACTTGATTGGAGTCCATCTGTGGTAAATTCAATTGATTGAACATGATTTGGAAAGGCATACACCTGTCTATATAAGGTCCCACAGTTGACAATGCATGTCAGAGCAAAAACCAAGCCATGAGGTTGAAGTAATTGTCCGTAGAGCTCCGAGACAGGATTATGTCAAAGCACAGATCTGGGGAAGGGTGCAAAAGATTTATGCAGCATTGAAGATCCCCAAGAACACAGTGGACTCCATCATTCTTAAATGGAAGAAGTTTGGAACCACCAAGACTCTTTCTAGAGCTGGCCGCCCTGACAAACTGAGCAATCGGGGGAGAAGGGCCTTGGTCAGGGAGGTGACCAAGAACCCGATGGTCACTCTGACAGATCTCCAGAGTTCCTCTGTCGAGATGGGAGAACCTTCCAGAAGGACAACCATCTCTGCAGCACTCCACCAATCAGGCTTTTATGGTAGAGTGGCCAGACGGAAGCCACTCCTCAGTAAAAGGCACATGACAGCCCGCTTGGAGTTTTCCAAAAGGCATCTAAAGACTCTCAGACCATGAGAAACCAGATTCTCTGGTCTGATGAAACCAAGAATGCCAAGCGTCACGTCTGGAGGAAACCTGGCACCATCCCTACGGGGAAGCATGGTGGTGGCAGCATCATGCTGTGGGGATGTTTTTCAGCAGGAGTCAGGATGATGAAAAGATGAATGGATCAAAGTACAGAGAGATCCTTGATGAAAACCTGCTCCAGAGCGCTCAGGACCTCAGACTGGGGCGATGGTTCACCTTCCAACAGGACAATGACCTTAAGCACACAGCCAAGACAACGCAGGAGTGGCTTCGGGACAAGTCTCTGAACGTCTTTCAGTGGGCCAGCCAGACCCCGGACTTGAACCCGATCGAACATCTCTGGAGAGACCTGAAAATAGCTGTGCAGCAACGCTCCCCATCCAACCTGGCAGAGCTTGAGAGGATCTGCAGAGAAGAATGGGAGAAACTCCCCAAATACAGGTGTGGCAAGCTTGTAGCGTCATACCCAAGAAGACTCAATACTATAATCGCTGCCAAAGGTGCTTCAACAAAGTATTGACTAAAGGGTCTGAATACTTATGTGATATTTAAGTTTTTTATTTGTTATAAATTAGCAACAATTTCTAAAAACCTGTTTTTGCTTCGTCAGTATGGGTAATTGTGTGTAGATTGAGGGGGGTGGGAAACTCATTTTAGAATAAGACTGTAAGATAACAAAATGTGGAAAAAGTCAAGGGGTCTGAGTACTTTCCTAAGGCACTGTATATCTCTGTCTCTACCTCTCCCCTCTCACTACCTTTCTTTACATCTCTCTGTCCAAACAGTGATCACTCCTTCAAACACTTTGATCTGATGACGTGACCTTTCTGGTTGTACCACAGACAGACCCACATTATCCATGGAGAGTTTTGGGAACCTATTCATTTGGTTTAATGTAGCTATCGCCTTCATGAAATGGAAGAGTCTTGCATCTTATCAAACAAGCAGCAGAAGAAAAGCAACAGCTACATATGGTTGCACATCATCCTGCAAAACAACACTGAGCATTTGGCAACGTTGGGAAACATTGCACAATATTGGGTAACAGTGGGCCTTTTGGGGCTAGGGACAGGGGTAGGATGGGTTACCTCTACAAGGGCTAGATGGGAACAACACATTCAAATCCCCAGCAACTCTCCTCCTCTTCTCCTCCCTTCCTCCATCTGTTCCTCTCCGTCTGCTCTCCCAGTATTGAGGAGTAGTGAACTACATGTAGTAGTTCAGAAGCTTGGTGATAGTTATACAGATAGTAATGCCGGCTAAACTACAGTAACACCCCAGCTAGGATTTAGTTCATTAATACAGGATAAACTACAGTAACACCCCAGCTAGGATTTAGTTAACCAGTACAGGCTAAACTACAGTAGCATCCCAGTTAGGATTTAGTTAACCAGTACAGGCTAAACTACAGTAGCATCCCAGTTAGGGTTTAGTTAACTAATAGAGGCTAAACTACAGTAACATCCCAGTTAGGATTTAGTTCATTAATACAGGATAAATTACAGTAACATCCCAGCTAGGATTTAGTTAACCAGTACAGGATAAACTACAGTAACATCCCAGTTAGGGTTTAGTTAACTAATACAGGCTAAACTACAGTAACATCCCAGCTAGGATTTAGTTAACCAGTACGGGCTAAACTACAGTAACATCCCAGGTATGATTTAGTTAACTAATACAGGCTAAAATACAGTAACATCCCAGTTATGGTTTAGTTAACTAATTCAGGCTAAACTACAATTACATCCCAGCTAAGATTTAGTTAACCAATATACTGCACAGGCCAAGCCGATTCAGACTGTGGCGTATGTGTTTGATAGGCATTAGAGACCCAATGCTGTATAAACCTTACAGAAGATAATCAACGTTCAGCTGTGCATCACTCTAACCTAATGCTATAGCAGCACTGGTTGTGCCCTGTTTATCAAAAGTGTTGGAAAAACATGTCAATAATCAACTGACTGGTTTTCTTGATGCCTGTAGTATTCTCTCTGGTATGCAATCTGGTTTCCGCTCAGGTTATGGATGTGTCACTGCAACCTTAAAGGTCCTCAATGATGTCACTATGGCCCTTCATTCTAAGCAATATTGTGTTGCTATTTTTATAGACTTGGCCAAAGATTTTGATACGGTAGACCATTCCATTCTTGTGGGCTGGCTAAGGAGTATTGGTGTCTCTGAGGGGTCTTTGGCCTGGTTTGCTAACTACCTCTCAAAAGAGTGCAGTGTATAAAGTCAGAACATCTGCTGTCTCAGCCACCGCCTGTCACCAAGGGAGTACCCAAAGGCTCAAGCCTAGGCCCCACGCTCTTCTCAATTTATATCAACAACATAGCTCAGGCAGTAGGAAGCTCTCTCATCCATTTATATGCAGACGATACAGTCTTATACTCAGGTGGCCCCTCCTCGGATTTTGTGTTAAACGCACTACAACAAAGCTTTCTTAGTGTCCAACAAGCTTTCTCTACCCTTAACCTTGTTCTGAACACCTCCAAAACAAATGGTCATGTGGTTTGGTAAGAAGAATGTCCCTCTTTCCACAGGTGTTACTATCAATCAATCAATCAAATGTATTGAAAAAGCCCTTCTTACATCAGCTGATGTCACAAAGTGCTGTACAGAAACCCAGCCTAAAACACCAAACAGCAAGCAATGCAGGTGTAGAAGCATGGTGGCTAGGAAAAACTCCCTAGAAAGGCCAGAACCTAGGAAGAAACCTAGAGAGGAACCAGGCTGAGGGGTGGCCAGTCCTCTTCTGACTGCCGGGTGGAGATTATAACAGAACATGGCCAAGATGTTCAAATGTTCATAGATGACCAGCAGGGTCAAATAATAATAATCACAGTAGTTGTAGAGGGTGCAACAGGTCAACACCTCAGGAGTAAATGTCAGTTGGCTTTTCATAGCCGATTATTCAGAGTATCTATTCCGCTCCTGCTACTACCTCTGAGGGTTTAGAGTTTGAGGTAGTCACCTCATACAAGTACTTGGGAGTATGGCTAGACGGTGCACTGTCCTTCTCTCAGCACATATCAAAGCTGCAGGCTAAAGTTAAATCTAAACTTGGTTTCCTCTATCGAAATTGCTCCTCTCTCACCCTAGTTGCCAAACTAACCCTGATTCAGATGACCATTCTACCCATGCTAGATTACGGAGACATCATTTATAGATTGGCAGGTAAGGGTGCCCTCGAGCGGCTAGACGATCTTTACCATTCGGCCATCAGATTTGCCACCAATGCTCTTTATAGGACACATCACTGCACTCTATACTCTGTAAACTGGTAATCTCTGTATACCCGTCGCAAGACCCACTGGTTGATGCTTATTTATAAAACCCTCTTAGGCCTCACTCCCTCCTATCTTAGATATCTACTGCAGCCCTCATCCTCCACATACAACACCCGTTCTGCCAGTCACATTCTGTTAAAGGTCCCCAAAGCGCACACATCCCTGGGTCGCTCGTCTTTTCAGTTCGCTGCTAGCGACTGGAACGAGCTGCAACAAACACTCAAACTAGACAGTTTTATCTCAATCTCTTCATTCAAAGACTCAATCATGGACACTCTTACTGACAGTTGTGACTGCTTTGTGTGATGTATTGTTGTCTCTACCTTCTTGACCTTTGTGCTGTTGTCTGTGCCCAATAATGTTTGTACCATGTTTTGTGCTGCTACCATGTTGTGTTGCTACCATGTTGTTGTTATGTTGTGTTGCTATCATGCTGTGTTGTCATGTGTTGCTGCCTTGTGTCGTGTCTTTGGCTATGCCGGATTAAGTGATATGACATGCTATTCTATAAAATCCTTTCTCTGTAATTAATATTACCTGATTGAGCTAATCATGTAAATGTAATTAACTAGAAAGTCGTGGCACCACGAAATAATATTTATAGAGCAGTTATCTTCCGAATAAACTCTTAAAGACCTAGTAATATTTTACATCAATAGCAGTCAATATTAATCGTCACCTTATTTCAGTCTCATCTGAAAGTTGTAAATTCTTGGTTATCTTCACGAACCCTGGCTAACAAGTTGAATCAGCACAGCAATACAAAATTGGGTTTAATTATTTATTTACTAAATACCTAACTAATCACACAGAATTACATATACACAGAACGAATCATACCTTGATTACAAATGACGTCATAAAGGAAAACATCCCTAGCGGACGGAACAGATATGACAGCTGGTTACACAAAAGAAAAGGGGGCTGGGTTCGAGTGAAAGGGCGGGAAGACTTGAGGAACAAAGGGAGAAGCCATGCTATCGTAAATACAGTATCTTATGCATTCTAAATTACCCATTTGGAAAAGGAAAATGCCATTAATATTTACTCTGAGCTGCGCTTCAATAGGTTGGTGGTAGATGGAAGGCCGTGTTTCCCAACAGAGTCCTTTGTCCTTTGAAGAATGTCTCTGCTGGTAAATTGGATACGTTGTAGTAACGTCGTTGAGTGGTAGACGGAATACTATGTGTGTTCTTTCCTAGCCCACGTTTGCAGCTGCTGTTGCTAACTCAACAGCTAGGAGTTATCACTTCTGTAGGGAATAAGAGTTCAAAGTTCCTACCATTCGCAACCAAAGCTCACGCTGAGGTTGGCTTCGTTCTGTATATATTATCTGAACCATTCTGACATCGGAACGTCATCCTAATGTACCCGGAACAGGAGGTTACATTTTCGTCAAGGCTTTATATAGTGGAGGGAGAAGGGTGTGTTTTCATAGTTTTATAACCCATGTCTCTTCACAGGGGCGGGCCACTGATTGAGCAGAGCCCTAATCTTATGAAAACCCAAATCTCTCATTTGGAAGCTAAAATTACATTTAATCTTTTCACCAATAATTTTATATTCAAACATTTAAATTGCCCAACAATTCCATGTGAATCTGATAACTCTAATGTGTAGACTTTCCACTGTAGAGTTTATGTCATCCTATCATTGATGAGAATGTCTCAGATGACAACCGAACAGACATCATATTCATTAAGTACCAACCCATATGTTCAACTGGTCGGATTTCAAATGTCACATCAGTAGGGTAGAGAGAGGAAAAAGGGGGGGAGAGGTATTTATAACTGTCATAAACCTACCCCCAGGCCAACGTCATGACACTTGCTATGTTGTTGTCTTAGGTCTCTCTTTATGTAGTGTTGTGTTGTCTCTCTTGTTGTGATGTGTGTTTTGTCCTATATTTATATTGTATTTATTTATTTTAATCCCAGGCCCACGTCTCTGCAGGAGGCCTTTTGCCTTTTGGTAGGCCGTCATTGTAAATAAGAATTTGTTCTTAACTGAAGGTAAAAAAAAAAGTAAAATTATGACTTATTCAGGGTTTTGTGCTTGTTTCTAGAAAATATATTTCTATATGCCAGAGCAGAAATATAGTTGACCTTATTGATAAATCACTCGAAATAGATCTAAAAAGACCAGAATGAGATATTCCACTAGGTTATATCTAGAGCATAGACCTAGTGACCTAGTGGAATATCTCATTCTAGTCTTTTTGGTTCTGTTTTAGTACCACTATACTAGTACCTTACTACTACTACTATACTCTGTTCTATTGATAGCAGAATACCTGTAGGTTGGTCTGTGATACAGATTAAGACTGAAGACAATTTGGCTCTTGAAAAGCAGCATGACATACAGTTGAAAGTTTATTTGGCCCAGGCCCCATACTGTGTGTGTGTGTGTGTGTGTGTGTGTGTGTGTGTGTGTGTGTGTGTGTGTGTGTGTGTGTGTGTGTGTGTGTGTGTGTGTGTGTGTGTGTGTGTGTGTGTGTGTGTGTGTGTGTGTGTGTGTGTGTGTGTGTGTGTGTGTGTGTGTGTGTGTGTGTGTGTGTGTGTGTTGGTGTGTGTGTTGGTGTCAAGCTCTCCAACAGTGTCTCCACACCACCCACTGAGTAAGACGGCTGAAATGAAAGATAATTGGGACAGAAATTCCTCTAACTGCCCAAGTGTGCAGGAACTTTGATCTACAAAATCATGTCTAGTACACAAATACACCTGATAACCTCTTTCTAACACAAGAATATGTAGAACGACAATGCCAGGCTATCTCACAGACCCCTAACTCTTTGATTTGACTTATACATTGACTTCTTCTCACCTGTAGCTTTTCAATTGGACTAAATAATTGCATTGAGCGATCTTCATTATTAGCGTTAGGCTTTTTGTGTTACGAGACGGACTATTCAAGTCCTGATCACTTTTGTATGTATGGTATGGATGGTTTTCCTGTCTGGGGTATTACAATAGCTGAAAATAACAAATGAGGTAGTGGGCTGGCGGTGAGGGCTCGAGGACAGTTTCCGTGATGAGGGGAGGTAGAATTCCTCACCTATCTGCCAGAACGGTTTCTCACATCCCCGCCATGGATTGTTTCTCAGAGAGTGTGTGTGTGTGTGTGTGTGTGTGTGTGTGTGTGTGTGTGTGTGTGTGTGTGTGTGTGTGTGTGTGTGTGTGTGTGTGTGTGTGTGTGTGTGTGTGTGTGTGTGTGTGTGTGTGTGTGTGTGTGTGTGTGTGTGTGTGTGTGTGTGTGTGTGTGTGTGTGTGTGTGTGTGCGTGCATGCGTGTGTACTTGCGATGCAAAGGCGAGTGTCTGGTTGGCGTCTGCCACCATTCATGTATCCATATCATATTTATTTTCACACTCATGCAAAGTATCCTGTGGCTGTTTCTCTAATCCAGTCTAACTCCAGTCTATTCCTACTGACCTCTGATCTGGTCCATCCTGTAGGCTAAATAACACACCTGGGCTCAAATACTGGTACACATCTTTCAAAGACTTTGAGTGTTTGCTTTAGCCTGCCTGGAGTGGTGGATGGGTGTGGTGGAGACCTATGGGTCAGAGAGGAGCAGAGTTAGTAAAGGGGAGCCTATAGATGTCCGGTCTAACCGGATGTGTCTCCCACTCTCTTCCTCTCCTTTGAGAGAAACATTTGGAAGTTAAATAAACACAGCCATGGCAAAAATAGACCCTGCTTCCAGTACAGCACGGTGCAGCATTTAAAGGAAGAGTTTTCTTTTTTTTACAAAGAAATATAATTTTGGGGGGAAAATGTATGGCATGTTATAGAAGGGTCCTGATGCCTTTTTGTGATTTCACTTGTTTTTGAAAAACTTACCCCAAACAGCAAATCACTTCATCTTCGTTAAGAATAATGAGGGCCCTGAAAAAACATGAACAAAGCTCCAAAAACACCCAGATACGTCATTTTAAACGGCAAAGCTCTCAGTATAGTGATGCAGGGCTTTAGATGTTGTACACCTAAATTGTGTCATTCTGAACTTATTCGCAACGTTATATTCCATTTTGCTGCGGCTCGAGCGATAGCTCTGTTCTACAGTTAACTGCCAAAATAAAGGAAACATTTGAGTAAATGAGGAAGTGATTTGCTGTCTAGGGTGTAATCATTAGTCCAACAGTTGCAAACGAGAGCTTCTATTGGATATATTCAGATATGCTTATCCCTGTTTCGTTCCGTTTGCTTCCGTTTAAGAAACGTTTTTCATCAGAATCGGCGGAATGAATACACCCCTGATCTCACGCAAACACAGTTCACTTTCAAAGCAGACACATACAAATAGCATGATCCCTTTGATTGTTGTATAACTCCGTCTCGCATCTACGCTCTCTCCTCCTCTCAGAATTTCCCTTCACTTGTTGACTTCAATGCATCAGCTGTCTGATGTCTAAAGGAAGATGATGCAAAACCTTCATATCATGACCACTAACCGCTACACACAGCCTACATCGTTGTCACCATATTAGCTAACGATGTTAGTAACGTTATAGTTAACATAGCTACTAGAACTTACACATTAGTAAACCTGCTACAATCATGCAGTATGTTATACAGTCAGCAACTAGTTTAGCAGTTACACCGGCGGGCCTTGTGGCAATAAATTAATAAAACTAAAGCTTATGTTGACATGGAAGAGTTCCAGTGTTGGACAGCCATAGCCAGCTAGCTAACATAACATCCCTCTCTGAGCCGGGTGTTTGAGTAGGCTAAACTAGCTAGCTGCATTCACTAGCTAAGTGAGTGAAAGTGGAAAAAATAAATATATATAGCTAGTGTTCGCTCTCTCTCGCTTCTTCATTTTTGAAAAAAAGGAATTTGTTCAAAACTGTTCAACTATTGTCTTTCTCTCTCTGAGTCAACTACTCACCACATTTTATGCACTACAGTTCTAACACGTATTCATTTTCATCAAGCCCGTCTTAAGCATTTTGCCTTAAATTCCTCATTAAATGTCCTCATTGTTCATCCACCGCGGGAAAAACCTTTTGGCATGGCGAATCCAAGCTTGACAATGGTCTGCATTGATGTCGTCGCATGCCTCATCCATGGCCAGAAGGAGGGTGTCACGCTCATAGGGATGGCGATTGTACACCTTCCACCTCCATGCTGAAAACAAATCTCCAATAGGGTTGAGGAAAGGAGAGTATGGGGGCAGGTATAGGGTCACAAATTGGGGATGGGTCCGAAACCATTGTCCCACACAATTACATACTATAGGTGACCCCTTCACTTTGACATGTCTGCTCAATTTCATTGAGAACACAATGAGGTGTGCAGCGTTGTAGGATCCAAGTAATGGCCTACGTCCTACCATACCATGATGGTAGGCCTACATCCTACCACACCATACTATTCAGAGATAGCTGTGCACATGGAGATGTTTCCCCCCCCCCGTTGTCCAGGCGCTTGGACGGTCGCCTGTTGGCCGATGAGGTTCCACCCATGGTGCCGAGTTATTGCCAGATTGAAGCCTGCTTTATCAACGAAGATATACTTGTGATGGTTCACATCATTATCAAGTACCATCACCCTCTAAAAATATATTTTGGGTAGTTGTTTTTACAGTATAGTTCCAATATGATATTGTGAAGTAGCATGTACATTAATAGTGACAGTAATACAGTATATAGTGCTGTAACTGAACATACTCAGCCTGCAATTGTTTCACCCGGTCGTTGTTTCTCTCAAAAGGCACCAGGTAAATGTGTTTCATAGATACCTGGTGACTCTTCAAAAGGTGTTGGCAGGCTGATGGATGCCACATTGGCAAAGGTGTCATCATTCTCCTCAATGTCCTGCTTTATTTCAGACAGACGTATGTCATTCCTGGCCCTCACCATTTCCACCACAGCCCACTCCTGCTGGTCGGTCAGCACACGGCCACCACCATGGGGTCTTCTGAGGGTAGAACAGAGTCTACTGTCAATAGATCATACTGGAAAAATAGTGTAACATGTTTTGTGAATTTACATGCATTACAAAATGTCATTTACTGTAGATGTAATGGTAAAGCATAGTCCATATCCTGCAGACTTAACGGTTTTCTTGGCGAATTGACAGTTGATCTTTCAGATTGGGTTGAACTAACCTAACTAATCAGCCTCTGCCATGGTAAGGCCTCTGTTAACCACATGGTCACCGATGATGGCCCGGACTTCATTAGACACAACAGTTCCCTGCCGTCTGCCTCCCTTTCTCTGATGTCAACCTCTAACGGGGCCCATGTCCACCTCTTTGACCTCTTTGACAGGGGCCATGCCCACCTCTCTGACAGGCCCCTTGTCTACGAGTTCTTTGATTTCTTTCTCTCCCTTGCTGTCTATCCTGCTCCATGTTGAAAGAAATTACAAGTGTTCACCCCAATTGTGGTTACCACTATGTGAAATCCATTAGCAATAACCAGTAGTCATTATGTATGGTTATCATGTATCATACATGTCATTTAGACGTTTATAATTTACAAACACACATTTTATTTGTGTAGTTCTCAAATCCATATATAGTAGACAAACCAGTTTAAAACCTATAAGTTTACCAAACGGTTTAGTGAGTAAGCGCAGTTGGATTATTTGATTGTCAAATGTATTTAAATAAATGAGAAGAGAATTATGTGAAAAGTATTGTGAGCATTGCATTGTGAAAGACAATTACTTTATATGGAAGGTATTTATAGATGAAACACTGATTAGGTTTGGTGGAAATGTTACTGAGGGATTTTGATTGTTGAAAATGTGCTTAAAGTTTTAAAAAAATGTAAAAAAAAGAAGCCTTTTTCATGATCTGTTTTCAGTTTTGTACTAAGATATTTTACCACATACTTTTGTACTAAGATATTTTACCACATACTTGTGAAAATAGTACCAAAGTGATTAAAAAAACAGTAACACACAGGGTTTTGGGTGGAGGACAGTACTTCTGTTCCTAGATAACCAAACACTCTCCTTGTCCCTCTCCCTCAGTGTGCCCCCCTCTCCCCTCTCTGCTCTGGTCAGCCCCAACTGTCCTGATCTCTTCCTCCTCCCCATTGTGATCTCCTTACAACAGTAGGCTACTATATCATAGCAGTCATGGCTAACACCACAGTACTAACATGCAGTTCAACATCTGCTTGAGTATCTGCGAAAGCTTTGTCCGTGTGTAACAGTATAGCTTCCGTCCCTCTCCTCACCCCTACCTGGGCTCGAACCAGGGACCCTCTGCACACATCAAGAACTGTCTGCCACGAAGCATCGTTACTCATCGCTCCACAAAAGCCACGGCCCTTGCAGTGCAAGGGGAACAACTACTTCAAGGTCTTAGAGCAAGTGACATCACCAATTGAAATGCTATTAGCGAGCACTCCGCTAACTAGTTAGCCATTTCACATTGGTTACACGTGCATCCTTTTCTTTTCAATGTGTAAGTGTGTGTGATGTGTCTGTGGCACAGGTGGCTAGTGGCATCTTAACTGGGTAGGACAGGCTCATAGTAATTGTTAGAGCGGAATGACTGGAATGGTAAAACCATGTGTTTGATACCACTACATTTCAGCCATTATTATGAGACGTCCTACACTCACCAGCCGCCTGCGGTCTGTGAATATCTGCATGTGTGTTTGTTAATGTTTATTTATCTATCACCATGTGTGTGAGAAGCGTTCGTGTCTGATAAGTCCAGGCTTTTGTGGTCATGATAAGATCTGCTGCGGAGGCTTTGGGTAATTAAGCAGTTGACCGTGATAACTCCTGATAACTCTTTGCCTAGTCGAGGCCATGTCTGTTGCTGACACCTCACTCTTTCAGTAGCTATCTCATTTATTTGGCTCTGGTGTTGTCTTCCTATTGATCTGGCTGGAGTCGTCTTCCTATTGATCTGGCTGGGGTCGTCTTCCTATCGATCTGGCTGGGGTCGTCTTCCTGTAGATCTGGCTGGGGTCATCTTCCTGTAGACTGTAGATCTGGCTGGGGTCATCTTCCTATCGATCTGGCTAGGGTCGTCTTCCTGTAGATCTGGCTGGGGTCATCTTCCTATCGATCTGGCTGGGGTCGTCTTCCTATCGATCTGGCTAGGGTCATCTTCCTATCGATCTGGCTAGGGTCATCTTCCTATCGATCTGGCTGGAGTCGTCTTCCTATCGATCTTGCTGGGGTCGTCTTCCTATCGATCTGGCTGGGGTCGTCTTCCTATCGATCTGGCTGGGGTCGTCTTCCTATCGATCTGGCTGGGGTCGTCTTCCTATCGATCTGGCTGGGGTCGTCTTCCTATCGATCTGGCTGGGGTCGTCTTCCTATCGATCTGGCTAGGGTCGTCTTCCTGTAGATCTGGCTGGGGTCATCTTCCTATCGATCTGGCTGGAGTCGTCTTCCTATCGATCTTGCTGGGGTCGTCTTCCTATCGATCTGGCTGGGGTCGTCTTCCTATCGATCTGGCTAGGGTCGTCTTCCTATCGATCTGGCTGGGGTCGTCTTCCTATCGATCTGGCTGGGGTCGTCTTCCTATCGATCTGGCTAGGGTCGTCTTCCTATCGATCTGGCTAGGGTCGTCTTCCTATCGATCTGGCTAGGGTCGTCTTCCTATCGATCTGGCTAGGGTCATCTTCCTATCGATCTGGCTAGGGTCATCTTCCTATCGATCTGGCTGGGGTCGTCTTCCTATCGATCTGGCTGGGGTCGTCTTCCTATCGATCTGGCTGGGGTCGTCTTCCTATCGATCTGGCTGGGGTCGTCTTCCTATCGATCTGGCTAGGGTCGTCTTCCTATCGATCTGGCTGGGGTCGTCTTCCTATCGATCTGGCTGGGGTCGTCTTCCTATCGATCTGGCTAGGGTCATCTTCCTATCGATCTGGCTGGAGTCGTCTTCCTATCGATCTGGCTGGGGTCGTCTTCCTATCGATCTGGCTGGGGTCGTCTTCCTATCGATCTGGCTGGGGTCGTCTTCCTATCGATCTGGCTGGGGTCGTCTTCCTGTAAATCTGGCTGGGGTCGTCTTCCTGTAGATCTGGCTGGGGTCGTCTTCCTGTAGATCTGGCTGGGGTCGTCTTCCTGTAAATCTGGCTGGGGTCGTCTTCCTATCGATCTGGCTGGGGTCGTCTTCCTATCGATCTGGCTGGGGTCGTCTTCCTGTAGATCTGGCTGGGGTCGTCTTCCTGTAGATCTGGCTGGGGTCGTCTCATTGCTCTGCGTGTTTTGGTGGTTATTTTCTGTCTGACTGGGGCGTTGACAGGGAGTCCCTAAAACAGGACCACAGATACAGCAGACTCTCTGAGGTCTGAGGTTTATAGGTAGAGCTGTGTGAGAGAGAGAGTCATTAGGGTTCATAGTATCTCAGGTTGAGGATAAGAAGTTAAGTCATCATCTTCCTTTAGATAGCACTGTATGTGACCCACCTGTGTGATTATGTCACTCATTATGAATGCATAGATTGCTATAATGAATGTTTACAACAAGTCTTCTATTGAACTATGGCTGGCAGGCCCTAAACATATTATACACAGTTGGCTTAAAGAGGTGTTACCATGGCAATGTATAGCTACATCACACACTCTTCCATACAGTATGTTGTACAGTAGGCCTATCGGAATCTATGGCCCAAATGGCACCCTATTCCCTACATAGTGCACTACTTTTGACCAGAACTCTACGGACCAATAGTGAACTATATGGGGAATAGCGTGCCATTTGGGGCACAGCGTATTACTGTACTGTACTATGTGTGGCTGCTAGTTCTTTCCGGGGGTCTTGGCACACACACACATCCCCACAGCACAACACAGACAGTAGGAATGCTCTATATCAGTGGCTCTCAAACATTTTAATGTCGTCATGTTTTAATATCCACTTAACGAGTCCATTCAGACTGGTTAGTATTCACTTCCCCTGGTTCCTCCTGACTAAAAATGGATATGTTTCAGTGCTCTGTAGCCTTAAAAGGTCTCTTGTTCCTCCCCTTCATTCCCCCTCGCTCGCTCCTTCTGCCCCCCTCTCTCTCTCTCCTTCTGCCCCCCTCTCTCTCTCTCCTTCTGCCCCCCTCTCTCTCACTCCTTCTGCCTCCCCCCTCTCTCGCTCTCTCTCTCACTCTCTCCTTCTGCCCCATCTCTCTCTCTCCTTCTGCCCCCTCTCTCTCTTTCTCTTTCTTTTCCCTTTCTCTTTGCCAAGTCTCTTGTTCCACTTGTTCAGTCTCTCCCAGGGAATTAGAGTATACAGTATAGCTTCTTACTTATTTGTTATTCTTCAAACGTTCTCTGTTGACTGTTGGCTTCCTTGTCCCTTTTGTAATTTAGAAAAATTTCTTCACAACGGTGGACAACAATTAGTAAATTACATTGATCACTTGAACTTCAGTTTGTGCAGTACATTAATACACTTCCAATTATTATAATTAAGGCCAAAAAATGTGTCACCATTAGTCATGAATCTAAAGCAATGTTCTCAGTTCTGACCCCTGTCCATTCTAACTTTATATCTCCTGTATCCTCCCTCTGCTGCCCTCTTCTTTTATCTTCCCCCTCTTTATCTGCCCGTTTCTCTGTCCTTTTTACCTTTCGCTCTCTCGTTGTCTGTGTCTCTCTCGTTGTCTGTGTCTCTGTGTCTCTCTCGTTGTCTGTGTCTCTCTCGTTGTCTGTGTCTCTGTGTCTCTCTCTGTGTCTATCTCTGTGTCTCTCTGTCTCTCTCTCTCTCTCTTTCTCTCTCTGTCTCTCTCATCTCTGTCTCTCTCTCTGTGTCTGTTTCTCTCTCTCTCTGTCACACTCTCATTCTTCTTTCTATCTATTCCATTCCCATCTTTCCTCTCTCTCCCCTCAACTCCTCTAACTCTCTGCTCTCTCCCCCTCCCCTCATCTACCTCTCTGCTCTTCTCCCCTCCCCTCCTCTACCTCTCTGCTCTCTATCCCTCCCCTCTACCTTTTCCCCATCCCTCCTCTACCGCTCTGCTCTCTCTCCCCCTCCTATACCTCTCTGCTCTCTCCCCTCCTCTACCTCTCTGCTCTTCTCCCACTCCCTCCTCTACCTCTCTGCCCCACTCTACCTCTCTGCTCTCCCCCTCCCATCCTCTACCTCTCTGCTCTCCCCCTCCCATCCTCTACCTCTCTGCTCTCCCCCTCCCATCCTCTACCTCTCTGCTCTCTCTCCCCTCCTCTACCTCTCTGCTCTCTCCCCTCCTCTACCTCTCTGCTCTCTCTCCCACTCCCCTCCTCTACCTTTCGGCTCTCTCTCCCCCTCCTCTACCTTTCGGCTCTCTCTCCCCCTCCTCTACCTCTCTGTTCTCTCCCCCTCCTCTCCTCTCCCCTCCTCTACCGCTCTGCTCTCTCTCCCCCTCCCCTCCTCTACCTCCCTGCTCTCTCTCCCCTTCTCCTCCTCTACCTCTCTGCTCTCTCTCCCCCCCTCCACTACCTCTCTGCTCTTCTCCCCCTCCTCTACCTCTCTGCTCTCTCTCCCTCTCTGCTCTTCTCCCCCTCCCTCCTCTACCTCCTACAGTACATGTGGAACAACTGGGCGTTGGGAGTGTGAGCAGCATGCCTGTCTGATAGAGAATGACATGATCCAGGCTGTCAACAGAGGAAATTATGGGTAAGAGCACTTAAACACACACACACACGTATGCACACACACACAAACATACACATGCACGCTAGTGATGCACGGGTTGACTCATAACCTGCGGGCGTGTTTACGGTCATGAAATATTGTGTGGATCAAGGGCGGGTGGTTGGGGGCGGGTTGAATAAAGAGGTAACTCTTGTGCAATTTATATCTATAGTCTACAGTGATGTTTTTCCTTCATTATCTGGCATTAATGCGTAAGCCTAAACTTCAGGGCCTAACTGTACGAGTGTCAAATAGCCTACACGCCAATCGCCAAATGCTTTCGGGAATAGGCAGAAAAAGTTAACATCAATCCACGGAGGTACAAAGGACAATGTCAGAGTTGAATTCAATAAGGGAGAAGCTGCTAATTCGACTCTTGAACATAAATATAAGGAAGACCAGAAAAGTACCTTTTTTACATTTGGAAGATGCTCTTCTCCAGAGAGACTTACTAGAGCATTTAGGGTTAAGTGCCTTGCTCAAAGGCACATCGGCAGATTTTTTCACCTAGTCGGCTCGGTGATTCGAACCAGCGACCTTTCAGTTACTGGCCAAATGCTCTTAACCGCATTGCTACCTGCCACCCATGAGTGGTAATAGAGGATGATAGCAGTGCTGGTTATGTTATATGTGATCCAAATCAAATTTTATTGGTCACATACACATGGTTAGCAGATGTTAATGCAAGTGTAGCGAAATGCTTGTGCTTCTAGTTCCAACTGTACAGTAATATCTAGCAAAGGATGATTGTGAAGAGCCGTACAAGACGGGGACTTCAAATAGGCCTATGGCACATGAAGGGAACTGTAGCGTACTGTTCAGATGGGTTCAATGGAAACTGAAAACTGGACACTGACTGTAGGTCTATAACCTCTCACATAACCTTAATATTAACTCCTGCAGTAAAATGATACACCAATTGTAGGCTACATTTTTACTCAGGAACAAGAGTGGAGAAACATGATTTCTTTCTTTCAGCATCTTGAGAGAATGTGAATGTGCAGTTAGATACCGTCTGTAGAGGTACTGTCTTTATCAGCATCATAAAAGCTGATAGTATTTCAACCACATAAAATATGCATCCAAGCAGAACTGAAATCTTATCAGAAACATGTTGGGTCATTTTCACAGCTTCCTATTTCCTTACAACCAGTCAAACTGATGTCATTTGGACATTTTGCACAGGAACTCTTTCCCTTAGTATTATTTGTTGTTGCTACATTCTTTCCCCGGTCCCTAAACTTCTTTGCTCCCTGAAAGAAGCAGAGATGACAGAGAAAACTTTGCCGATGTCAACTAGATTGAAGCATTCATTTAATCAATTTATTACATTATTCTAGTGAGCAAGGGTTTATTTCGGTCCTCCAGGGCAGCATACTGTATAATGACAGAAGAGAAGCTGCATGGGTCTAATTATAGACAAGTTGACTAACAAACAGCCTCTCAAAAAATCCTTCTGCTGTCTGACTGTAGACTACTGTGCATTTTCTATGTTAGCGGGTTAGTGTTGGGTGCGGGCCTCAGATTTTCACTTTCTCACATATAGCCGGGTGGTTGCGGATGGGTTATTAGCAATTGCGGGTGGGTGCAGGTAAACAAACAGCTGACCCGTTCACCACTCCCTCAATACTGCCCCTCAAGTCTGCGCAAGGAACTACACGTTGCGTTCCCAATTTCATGGGGCGTTCTTGTACGTAATACGTAAAAGGACACTGCAACACTCAGTCGGCTCCGTTTACGTAAACTGTTTGGCTGCCTTAATGCGCACACACACAGGTTTCTCACACTCACTGTTTGGACTTTCCTCTCCTCTGTGTCCCTAGCTGGCGGGCAGCAAACTACAGCCAGTTCTATGGCATGTCTCTGGATGAAGGCCTGAGATATCGCCTGGGGACACAGAGGCCCTCCAGGACTATCATGAGCATGAACGAGATGCAGGTGAGAAGACCTGTCTGCTGGGTAGAGAAAGGGTTGGGCTGGGTGATTCATGGGATACATCTCGAATGGGAAATTATTCCTTATATAATGCACTACTTTTACCGGGGCCCATACATGGGATGCAGATATGCTGACACGGCCTTGAGAGTGAGGGACAGTCCAGTCTGCTTTTTAAATTGCGTGTGCATCAAGAGGGACACATGACATAACATTTTATATAAAGATTCTGCTGGCCTGGCCTGTGTCATTACTAGCTATGGCTACCAGGTGAAGCCTGTTATTGGTCTGTTGATAATTCTTTGTCTGTCTGGATCTTGGAAGCCTACTCTCTGCTATGTGCCATCTTTAGCTTTGTTTACATCTAACCAGACAGATTACGTAAGAGCCAATCAGAGACAGGTTTAGGAGAGAGAGGAAGGGAGATAGGATAGGGGTAGAAGATGCGGCAGAGGATAGAGGTGGAGGGGGAGGAGGGTAGGGGAGGATGGGGTGGAGCCATCCCCATTTCAGACAACACAATTGACTAGCCTTCCTCTCTCCACCTACCCTTCCCAGACACCATCCCCACCTCTCCCCCCTACATCCTCCAAACTTAACTCTCCCACTCCTCCTCCCTTCAACTTGTTTCTCTCCAATCCCCCACTCCCCCAGCCCAACATGCCCCTACCTGTACCAGGAGCCAGATCTAAGCAGGAGAGCTTATTCATAGATCTCTCTGTCTGTTGTCTGTCTCCCAGCTCAGTCCCCACACGTCTAACAGTCATACTGGGTAATGGATAGGCCCACTCCTAACTCCCTAACTCACTCCCACTCCACTCCTAAATCCTGGGGGGTTGGAGCCACACACACACATAGACATTAGCGGGGAGGAATGTGAGGAGGACGTATCAGCCGCTGTGCTCTGTCTAAACAAAGATAGAGTTACATGCTAATGCTACACAACGGCAGGGTTAAGCATGCCTCCCACCTCCAGACCTGGCCTGTCTACGTCCCAAATTACACCATATTCCCTATATACTGTAGTGCTCTGGTGAAACGTAGTGCACTATGTAGGGAATAGGGTTCAATTTGGGATGCAGCCCTTTTGGTTAGATGACTCATGACACATACAGCAGAACCTCTTGGACTGGTGAGGAATATGTGAGGCAGCATAGATATTCCCCCTCATTAATTAATGTGATAAGCATTATGATAAGCTTGCTATACCAGGTATTTGTCTGAGGTATTATCATAGTGATTTCATTCTGGAGTTGGAGGCTTCTCCAATGAGTCCATATTAGGCGTTTAAAGCTAGATCAGGCTCCCCTTTCAATCTCGGCTGTTTGTAGATTAATCACATAGTTGCATATTATTTCCAGTGAGAGCAGATATTTTTCCTTCCCCGCTTTCAATGTCTTTGTTACACTGAGGTTGTCTGTTAGTGTAGCTTCCCTCAGTCAGTTCAATCAGCTCTATGGTCTGGAGACTGATCAAAGATTCTGTTTCCATTCTAACTCATTGGGCCAAATGGTACTAATCATCTGTGAATAAGTCCTCTATAATAGAATAACTTAACAGACACTCTGATTAGACCATCTCACTGTATTACATGCAATGTTCTATTGTGGATAAATAATCAACATTGCACGTTCCGTACAAAAGTATCATTAGGAACTTGTTGCTGTTGGTTTGTCAGTCTCTTGCTGTTGGTTTCTCAGTCTCTTGCTGTTGATTTGTCAGTCTCCTCTTGCTGTTGGTTTGTCAGTCTCCTCTTGCTGTTGATTTGTCAGTCTCCTCTTGCTGTTGGTTTGTCAGTCTCCTCTTGCTGTTGGTTTGTCAGTCTCCTCTTGCTGTTGGTTTGTCAGTCTCCTCTTGCTGTTGGTTTGTCAGTCTCCTCTTGCTGTTGGTTTGTCAGTCTCCTCTTGCTGTTGGTTTGTCAGTCTCCTCTTGCTGTTGGTTTGTCAGTCTCTTCTTGCTGTTGGTTTGTCAGTCTCCTCTTGCTGTTGGTTTGTCAGTCTCCTCTTGCTGTTGGTTTGTCAGTCTCCTCTTGCTGTTGGTTTGTCAGTCTCCTCTTGCTGTTGGTTTGTCAGTCTCCTCTTGCTGTTGGTTTGTCAGTCTCCTCTTGCTGTTGGTTTGTCAGTCTCCTATTGCTGTTGGTTTGTCAGTCTCCTCTTGCTGTTGGTTTGTCCGTCTCCTCTTGCTCTCTGGCTGTTGGAACACCTACTGTATGTTTTTGAGAGTAATAAGAAATTGTATTTTAATACTTCAAAATAAAATATCAAGGTGGTCAAGTACATTAAAACAGGATTGAAATTGTGTAGTAGCTAATTCCTGTTTTCCTCCTTCTCTCTATCCCCCTGCTCAGCTGAATATGGACCCTCAGAATGACCGTCTGCCTCAGTACTTCAACGCAGCAGAGAAGTGGCCTGGAAAGATCCACGAACCTCTGGACCAGGGCAACTGCGCTGCCTCCTGGGCCTTCTCCACTGCAGGTGAGACACTACATGGTAGTAAAATACTGGCAGAATACTGGTAAAATACAGGTATTTTTATAAAGTACTGGCATTTTGGTAAAATACTGGTAAATGTGGGTTACATTTTTTCCCGCAATATTGCAAATATTGAGAAAATTGTCAAATGCTTTCAAAACGACATTTAAGTACCAGAACGTCCCCTTATCATTTAACCCATTTAATCCCAAATTTTTCCCAGACATGAAAATATCCAAATCAAGTGTCATTAGTAACCCTTTGAAGTAATCAATCATTCTTTTTTGAAATTTTAATGGAAAAGTAGGTGAAAAAGTGTGTTTTATGGTCGGTCACAATTGTGACCGGTGGGATAATGTTACGTATACTAAATTAACATATCTCTCCTATGCAGTTATCAAAGTTCTTATAAATCCCAACCCAGTTATTAACACATTTAAAACTCTGTCACTGGCAGTCCCCAGCATTGCCTCTAGAATGCCCCGTCACGTTCTAGTGTGACTATTTTACACATCAAAAACCCTTATACAACACGATATGAACACTGAGAGCAAAGACAAAAAAACAACCATCAGCGTATTTCAACATTGTTAATTTATTGTAACATACATTGTAACACTGTTACTTTAGTGCAATATTCATTGTAACATTGTCATTGTGACATTTTAGTGAAACATTCACTAACAACTGTATAGCAGTCGTGTGATTCATTCCCACTGAACATAAAGGTAACATTTAGGATAGAGGTAGCCTGTAGAATATGCATTCAAGTAGAGACCTACACTGAACATAAAGGTAACGTTTAGGATAGAGGTAGCCTGTAGAATATGCATTCAAGTAGAGGCCTACACTGAACAAAATACAATTATTTATATAAAAAGCGCCACTGCACAATGAGTGCTTATATATATATATATATATATACACATCATAGAGGTAGGCTTCAGAACCAAGTGCAAGATTAGTTTGTGCATAACTATTTTAAACTGTGATGAGTCAGACCTACTGTCATACAGTATGTCTTGAATCAATTGACCTTCTTTTCCAAAAACATTTCAGTCATTTTGATTGTCTTTTTTGTCGACTTTTCCTTTCTTCCTAGAGTCCGTTGTACTGCTTCTCCTCACCCTTTATCGACTTTTCAATTTTTCTTTTATTGTCTTTTTCAGCCCTTTTTCATTCGCTCTTATCTCCTTTTCTACTGTCCATGGTATATCTTGAAGCACTCAATGTGCAGTGGCGCTTTGCATTTCTCACATGCATAGGTAGTACGTTTGTCACAATGACGACTTCTCTGGAACCGGTGCATCGTGTTGATTGGCCAGTGAGAAGCTTTGTCATATCTTGCCTGATCTTCAACAGTAGCAGCCAGTAAAGACCTCCTTCCGTGGCTCAGTGGTATCGTGCAAAACTTTTGCATATTTGGGCTGTATACTATGTGTTTTGGAATCACAGCGGTGGCAGGCCTCTTCGATCGTTTGAACACTCAATCTTTATTTTTGGCCACCTGCAGCTTTTCCCTTGGCTCTTCTGGCTGACCCCTATGGCT
Source organism: Salvelinus alpinus (assembly GCF_045679555.1). NCBI lineage: Eukaryota > Metazoa > Chordata > Actinopteri > Salmoniformes > Salmonidae > Salvelinus > Salvelinus alpinus. Next base: position 20,095,211 of record NC_092114.1, on the reverse strand, counting down.
TGTAGAGGCCCTTGGCTCTTCTGACTGGACCCTCTGGCGGGTAGAGGCCCTTGGCTCTTCATTATCAACAATGGAGGGGGGTGGGGGAGGTTGTGGATGGGGGGTGAGGGGTAGGTCTTCATCACTGATAACATTGTTCCTGTCATGATCTGTTAGCATAGGTTCAGCATATGCATTCAACAGCCTGGCTGGCAAATGGCCTGTCCATAGTCCATATCTGACCCATCGCTATCACAATCACTCAGGACAGCATCTTTCTCATTTTGAGGGATAACTGCAATGTTGCATGCCTTGTCTGGGCAGTCACCTAGATCCAACATATCCCGAACTTGACTCAAAGTGAAACTAAAAGAAAGAACAGAGTAGAAAGTTAGGTAGAACAAGACCTATGTATGTGTATCAGTATGTGTATACCTAGATGCACTGTGATATCCCACGGGTCACTATTGTTGCCGTCAACATGTTTACACATTCTATGACCACACTGAACAAAGTTGAGTAATTGCAAATGCATGTATCAATACTAGACACCTTAAAGATGATGTGTACCAAAAATCTTTGTCCTATCTTTATGTTAACATACTTTACTAACCTTTTGTTTGGGAGCTTTGATGCAGCCATCCTCTTCTCATGGTGCAACCAGGAAGTAAACAGCTCTGGTCATGTGACAATTTACACTAAACATGTGACACTACACATCTTTCATTGAGACCCTTTATTATTTCAATATTTGCTGTAAATGCATTGATACGTCATTCAGTAAAAGATTTAGAGCCTTATAACTAAAAAGTTTTTTACGGTCACTATTGTGACCGGGATTAAATAGGTTAAGTACCAGAACGTCCCCTTATCATTTAAGTACCAGAACATCCCCTTATCATTTACGTACCAGAACGTCTCCTTATCATTTACGTACCAAAACGCCCCCTTATCATTTACGTACCAGAACGTCCCCTTATCATTTACGTACCAGAACGTCCCTTTATCATTTACGTACCAGAACGTCCCCTTATCATTTACGTACCAGAACGCCCCCTTATCATTTACGTACCAGAACGTCCCCTTATCATTTACGTACCAGAACGTCCCCTTATCATTTACGTACCAGAACGTCCCTTTATAATTTCTTTAACATCTCTTAGAACATTTCCCAGAAGTTCAATCTCTCTCTCTTTCGCTCCGTCTCTCCATCTCTCTTTCCCTCCATCTCTCTTTCTCTCATCTCTCTTTCTCTCCATCTCTCTTTCCCTCCATCTCTCTCTCTCCATCTCTATTTCCCTCCATCTTTTTTTCTCTCATCTCTATTTCCCCCCATCTCTCTTTCCCTCCATCTCTCTTTCTCTCCATCTCTCTTTCCCTCCATCTCTATTTCCCTCGCTCAGCGGTGGCATCTGATCGAATCTCCATCCAGTCGATGGGTCACATGACCCCTCAACTGTCGCCCCAGAACCTAATTTCCTGTGATACACGCAACCAAGGGGGCTGTGCTGGAGGACGTATCGACGGAGCCTGGTGGTACATGAGGCGCATAGGGTAGGACATATTTTATTGCGACACCAGGCACAATATTAGGAGCTTTTTAAATGATCAAATGAAGAATGAATTTTCGGTTCTTTAGCTGTGAATTGATGATTACCTCTCCTCTCCTCTCCTCTCCTCTCCTCTCCTCTCCTCTCCTCTCCTCTCCTCTCCTCTCCTCTCCTCTCCTCTCCTCTCCTCTCCTCTCCTCTCCTCTCCATCTCTCTCTCTCTACTCTCCATCTCTCTCTCTCTACTCTCCATCTCGCTCTCTCTACTCTCCATCTCTCTCTCTCTACTCTCCATCTCGCTCTCTCTACTCTCCATCTCTCTCTCTCTACTCTCCATCTCTCTCTCTCTACTCTCTCTCTCTCTCTCTCTCTCTACTCTCCATCTCTCTCTCTCTCTCTCTCTACTCTCCATCTCTCTCTCTCTCTCTCTCTACTCTCCATCTCTCTCTCTCTCTCTCTCTCTCTCTCTACTCTCCACCTCTCTCTCTTTCTGTCTTTCTGTCTTTCTCTCAGTGTGGTGACAGAAGAGTGCTACCCGTTCTCTGCCCCCCATCAGACACCAGCAGAGGTGGGCCGCTGTATGATGCAGAGTCGCTCTGTGGGCCGTGGAAAGAGACAGGCTACTGCACGCTGCCCCAGCACACACACCTACCACAATGACATCTACCAGTCTACACCTCCCTACAGGCTCTCATCAAACGTATGTACACACACACACCTACCACAATGACATCTACCAGTCTACACCTCCCTACAGGCTCTCATCAAACGTATGTACACACACACACCTACCACAATGACATCTACCAGTCTACACCTCCCTACAGGCTTTCATCAAACGTATGTACACACACATACACACACACACACACACACACATATACAGTTTTTTATCACTTTGGTACTATTTTCCCAAGTAGGTGGTGAATTTTAAAAACTCTTAGTACAAAACTCCAAACTGGTAACAATTGTAACGCAGCCAGTCTTACACTCAAAACCTTTCATTGTGCATTCATTTTGTTTGTCGACATTTTTCACCACACAATCATTGATCCAAAATATAACTTTGCTATGAAATATAATGAGTACATTGATTTAATCACCAAAACCCAACATAATGATGTGCTCTCAATTTACACATTTTAACAACCAGTCAATCCAATAGCAAGCATTTTTAGATACATCTTTCAAAATGTAGTATGCTACAGTACTGTATATTACAGTACATTACACTGTTTTCACATTAGGCAATACACTTGCACTACCCCCATTAAAATGTACTGATCATAAAATGTCCATAATTTCTATCCTATGTGTGATCAAAGGTGTAATAACTGAAGAAATCTTTCACAATGTAATCAAATGAAAGAAATGAAAGAAACATAACGTTTAGCCGACACTAGTTTGCATCAAACCGGTCTTGAGCATTTGGACATAGGTTCTCATCCAAGTCGCAGTAAATATCCTCATTGTTCATGCACCTGGGGAAAAATATTTTGACATGGTGAATCCCAGCCTGACATACAGGACCAGTCAAAAGTTTTTTCTTTATTTTTACTATTTTCAACATTGTAGAATAATAGTGAAGACATCAACACTGTGAAATAACACCTATGGACTCATGTAGTAACCGAAAAAGTGTTAAACAAATCAAAATATATTTTATATTTGAGATTCGTCAAAGTAGCCACCCTTTGCCTTAATGACAGCTTTGCACAGACAGTTGTGAAGAGGGCACGACAAAGCCTATTCCCCCTCAGGAGACTGAAAAAATACTGCCTGGCAAGTTCAATGTATTAATAGCCAACTAAAGTTAGGTAACTAGCTAACATACCAGTACATACTGCTGTAATGCTATGCGGTTTGTAAGGATAGCGTAGCTAACAAACTTTTAGCCAACATAACGTGTAACGTAACTTATTTGAAAAGGCATTACTTTATTACATTTTTCAAAATTTTCTTAACATTTGTCATAATTAGTTAAAGCAATGAATTTGTATCCGCTTTCGTCAGACTTTGGCTGCACATTTTGCGCAATTTTCATCAAATCTGAAAAGTTATGAAGCCACGCCCATTTTCGGAAGAATTGCATTATGGGCCCTAAAAGTACGGGAATATTGTCCACTGCTTGCATACATCGAATTTTGATGAATTTAGTACGTCATCCGGGAACTTTTAGCATACTAACTATATCCATACTATGACCAATAAGCATATGTAACGGATGTGAAATGGCTAGCTAGTTAGCGGTGGTGCGCGCTAATAGCCTTTCAATCGGTTACGTCACTGGCTCTGAGACCTTGAAGTAGTGGTTCCCCTTGCTCTGCAAGGGCCGCGGCCTTTGTGGAGCGATGGGTAACGATGCTTCGTGGGTGACTGTTGTTGATGTGTGCAAAAGGACAGAGAAAGTGGAGGGGATAGCAACATAAGTTCGCGCCCGGGTATGGGCGAGAGGACCGACATAAAGTTAAACTGTTACACATACTATATACTCAATTCACATCACAAATAGTACAGTTAGTATGAGTATTCGAACACAGCTAGGGTTTCCCAAACTTGGTCCTGGGGCCCCCTCTGGGGGCATGTTTTGGTTTTTGTCCTAGCACTACACTGCTGATTCAAATGACCAACTAGTCGTCAAGCTTTGATTATTTGAATCAGCTGTCTAGAGCTAGGGAAGAAACAAAACGTGTACCCAGGGGCGGTCCCAGGACCGAGTTTGGGAAAGCCTGATCTAAGACACAAGAGGGGGTAGCAGTAGAGAATGTTATAACTCCTTCTCTGAAGTAATCTACAGTAGATCAACTGGAAAACCTGTAGCTATTACATTAAGTCTGTGTCCCAAATGGCACCATTTTCCCTACAAAGTACACTACTTTTGACCAGAGCCCTATGGGCCCTAGTCAAACTAGTGCACTATATAGGGAATAGGGGACCATTTGGGACTCCCCCAACTATTTCCAGAGGCCATGAGCAGTAAGAGAATCCACATGCATCCACTTGTTTTATATCCTAATCAAAGGATACCCACTGAGTTACAGCGTAGGCTTTATTACCTCTTATTATCAAGCATTCTAAATGATGCTTAATGTTGGAAATCATTACAGCATGTCTATCTTCCTCTATAACCTCTCAAGTCACCAAGCCATGCATCTAGAGATGTGGAGCTGTTCTACAACATGGTCAAACAATTTATGTTGCTATCCTCTCCACTTTCTCTGTCCTTTTATTTAATCACAGTTCTGTCGTTCTCTTTCCTTTCATCTAATCACAGTTCTGTCCATCTCTTTCCTTTCATCTAATCACAGTTCTGTCCATCTCTTTCCTTTCATCTAATCACAGTTCTGTCGTTCTCTTTCCTTTCATCTAATCACAGTTCTGTCGTTCTCTTTCCTTTCATCTAATCACAGTTCTGTCCATCTCTTTCATTTCATCTAATCACAGTTCTGTCGTTCTCTTTCCTTTCATCTAATCACAGTTCTGTCGTTCTCTTTCCTTTCATCTAATCACAGTTCTGTCGTTCTCTTTCCTTTCATCTAATCACAGTTCTGTCGTTCTCTTTCCTTTCATCTAATCACAGTTCTGTCGTTCTCTTTCCTTTCATCTAATCACAGTTCTGTCGTTCTCTTTCCTTTCATCTAATCACAGTTCTGTCCATCTCTTTCCTTTCATCTAATCACAGTTCTGTCGTTCTCTTTCCTTTCATCTAATCACAGTTCTGTCTTTCTCTTTCCTTTCATCTAATCACAGTTCTGTCGTTCTCTTTCCTTTCATCTAATCACAGTTCTGTCGTTCTCTTTCCTTTCATCTAATCACAGTTCTGTCGTTCTCTTTCCTTTCATCTAATCACAGTTCTGTCGTTCTCTTTCCTTTCATCTAATCACAGTTCTGTCCATCTCTTTCCTTTCATCTAATCACAGTTCTGTCCATCTCTTTCCTTTCATCTAATCACAGTTCTGTCGTTCTCTTTCCTTTCATCTAATCACAGTTCTGTCGTTCTCTTTCCTTTCATCTAATCACAGTTCTGTCCATCTCTTTCATTTAATCTAATCACAGTTCTGTACATTTTGTTTCTTCACAGGAGAAGGAGATCATGAAGGAGATTATGGATAACGGCCCAGTGCAAGGTAGGATGATTTAGATTGTGTGTGTGTGTGTGTGTGTGTGTGTGTGTGTGTGTGTGTGTGTGTGTGTGTGTGTGTGTGTGTGTGTGTGTGTGTGTGTGTGTGTGTGTGTGTGTGTGTGTGTGTGTGTGTGTGTGTGTGTGTGTGTGTGTGTGTGTGTGTGTGTGTGTGTGTGTGTGTGTGTGTGTGTGTTATTGCCATCAGCAGCTGTAAAAGAATGAGCTACTGGAACCATGTGTGTTTGCTGTTGCGTTCAGAGCAATCTCTTGGTTTTAGGAATGAATTCAGAAGGGCAACAAAGCCTTGGGTTTTGCTTAAAGAGCAGGATTGGGTAAGAGAGATCCTTTGCCAGTGATTGGGCGGAGGATCAGAGTCAGGTTATTATCACCAGGTTGGATACAGAACGTGTCTGATTTTATATTATAGTGGAATTTAATTAAGCAGGTATGGTCATTAAACCACGGCTAAGGGCTGTTCTTATGCACAACGCAACGCGGAGTGCCTGAATACAGCCCGTCGCCTTGGTATATTGGCCATATACCACAAACCCAGAGGTGCCTTATTGCTATTATAAACTGTCTACCAACTTAATTAGAGCAGTACAAAGCAATGTTTTGTCATACAGTCTGATATACCACGGGTGTCAGTCAGTCAGCATTCAGGTCTCAAACCACCCAGTTTATAATATTATATATAGTATGATATATTAAATGTATTATATTTAGTATTGCACTGTGGTCAGTGTTGGGGAGTAGTGAACTACATGTAGTTCAACTAGCAAAGGTCAACATCCCGGAGTCGCCTCTTTACTGTTGACGTTGAGACTGGTGTTTTGCGGGTACTATTTAATATAGCTGCCAGTTGAGGACTTGTGAGGCGTCTGTTTCTCAAACTAGACATTCTAATGTACTTGTCCTCTTGCTCAGTTGTGCACCGGGACCTCCCACTCCTCTTTCTATTCTGGTTAGAGACAGTTTGTGCTGTTCTGTGAAGGGAGTAGCACACAGCGTTGTACGAGATCTTCAGTTTCTTGGCAATTTCTTGCATGGAATAGCCTTCTTCTAAACACGGGCTTCACGTTGTCTTCTAAACACGGGCTTCACGTTGTCTTCTAAACACGGGCTTCACGTTGTCTTCTAAACACGGGCTTCACGTTGTCTTCTAAACACGGGCTTCACGTTGTCTTCTAAACACGGGCTTCACGTTGTCTTCTAAACACGGGCTTCACGTTGTCTTCTAAACACGGGCTTCACGTTGTCTTCTAAACACGGGCTTCACGTTGTCTTCTAAACACGGGCTTCACGTTGTCTTCTAAACACGGGCTTCACGTTGTCTTCTAAACACGGGCTTCACGTTGTCTTCTAAACACGGGCTTCACGTTGTCTTCTAAACACGGGCTTCTCTCTCTCTCTCTCTCTCTCTCTCTCTCTCTCTCTCTCTCTCTCTCTCTCTCTATCTCTCTCTCTCTCAGCTTTGCTGGCTTACATCATAGGCATACACCACAGACTTGTTCTGATCTGCTGTTGGACTATTTGAATAGTGATTCTTGTTATGTTTGTATTATTATTTAGCAAAGCTTATATATTAAGTCGTAGCTCATGTAATATTATTGTTAAGCGTTGTGTTGGCTACATATCTTAGATTGTTCTGTTAACTTTGCATGTGCTTAGCACTGTGTTTTCTCTCATGTTAATTGATAGGGCAATAAACGAACATGCTGCTGTTGCTCATTTTGCTGTTGTCTACCCTTGGCTTTTACATTGTTGGCGATACTTTTAGAGCCCGTTGATCTGTGGAGGAGGAAAAAAACTCAGCAAAAAAAGAAACATCCTCTCACTGTCAACTGCGTTTATTTTCAGCAAACTTAACATGTGCAAGTATTTGAATGAACATAAGATTCAACAACTGAGACATAAACTGAACAAGTTCCACAGACATGTGACCAACAGAAATTGAATATTGTGTCCCTGAACAAAGGGGGGGTCAAAATCACAAGTAACAGTCAGTATCTGGTGTGGCCACCAGCTGCATTAAGTACTGCAGTGCATCTCCTCCTCATGGACTGCACCAGATTTGCCAGTTCTTGCTGTGAGATGTTACCCCACTCTTCCACCAAGGCACCTGCAAGTTCCCAGACATTTCTGGGGGGAATGGCCCTAGCCCTCACCCTCCGATCCAACAGGTCCCAGACGTGCTCAATGGGATTGAGATCTGGGCTCTTCGCTGGCCCTGGCAGAACACTGACATTCCTGTCTTGCAGGAAATCATGCACAGAACGAGCAGTATGGCTGGTGGCATTGTCATGCTGGAGGGTCATGTCAGGATGAGCCTGCAGGAAGGGTACCACATGAGGGAGGAGGATGTCTTCCCTGTAACGCACAGCGTTGAGATTGTCTGCAATGACAACAAGCTCAGTCCAATGATGCTGTGACACACCGCCCCAGACCATGACGGACCCTCCACCTCCAAATCGATCCCTCCACCTCCAAAGTACAGGACTCGGTGTAAGGCGCATTCCTTCGACGATAAACACGAATCCGAGCATCACCCCTGGTGAGACAAAACCGCGACTCGTCAGTGAAGAGCACTTTTTGCCAGTCCTGTCTGGTCCAGCGACGGTGGGTTTGTGCCCATTGGTGATGTTGTTGCCGGTGAGGTCTGGTGAGGACCTGCCTTACAACAGGCCTACAAGCTCTCATTCCAGCCTCTCTCAGCCTATTGAGGACAGTCTGAGCACTGATGGAGGGATTGTGCATTCCTGCTGTAACTCGGGCAGTTGTTGTTGCCATCCTGTACCTGTCCCGCAAGTGTGATATTCAGGTGTACTGATCCTGTGCAGGTGTTGTTACACGTGGTCTGCCACTGCGAGGACGATCAGCTGTCCGTTCTGTCTCCCTGTAGCGCTGTCTTAGGCATCTCACAGTACGGACATTGCAATTTATTGCCCTGGCCACATCTGCAGTCCTCATGCCTCCTTGCAGCATGCCTAAGGCACGTTCACGCAGATGAGCAGAGACCCTCGGCATCTTTCTTTTGGTGTTTTTCAGAGTCAGTAGAAAGGCCTCTTTAGTGTCCTAAGTTTTCAAAACTGTGACCTTAATTGCCTACCGTCTGTAAGCTGTTAGTGTCTTAACGACCATTCCACAGGTGCATGTTCATTAATTGTTTATGGTTCATTGAACAAGCATGGGAAACAGTGTTTAAAGCCTTTACAATGAAGATCTGTGAAGTTATTTGGATTTTTACGAATTGTCTTTGAAAGACAGGGTCCTGAAAAAGGGACGTTTCTTTTTTTGCTGAGTTTATGACTGTTTCTCCCACGTGCCTTGGGAGAAACCACACGGTTGCTCTGTAAATTCACCCGAGAACTTTAAACTTTTCTCCCAATCAACATGGGAGAAATCGGACTCTTCAGGACTGTTTTCTTGGTACTTAACCATGTCTCTGGACTTTACACATCTCCTGTAATATGTGCAATATAACCCAGGTCCTGACATTTTTACCCCAGCCCAATTAAGTAGTCAGAGCGGCCTGAAGTGTCTGCATATGAATGTAAGAAGTCTTCTGCTGAAGCTTGATTTTGTGAATATATGGATTATAACTGCCGACCCTGACATATTTATGCTTTTTGAAACCTGGCTCAAAAAATAGATTAGAGACAAAAATATTGGCATAAATGGTTACAATGTTTTTTGTGCAGATGGTCAATCTAAGGGGGTGGTGTTGCTATATACCTAAAAGACACATTTTCGGTTCTATGTATATTTGTCTTTGAACCTAAACCTCATCTTTAAATATTGTTGTATCTTGTTGTTATAGACCTCAATCTGCTAATGCTGGATCCCTGGGTTGTATTTTCGAATTGTTATCACAGCATGTCAACTCTGAGATTGTCCTGAAGGGGATCTGAATCAGGATTGGTTAACATCTAGCTCTGATCAACTCAAAATTATATTCAATACCTATAATCTCACTCAGATTGTCAACAGTGTAATGAGGTTGAATATAAAGTATCTTCTGAAATCTTCTTTGATTGATTCGATCTTAACCAATAGTCCTCATTCTGGTATTTTTGCAAAGTGATCACTGGGCTATTGCCTGTATAAGAGATGGTAAAATTCCTATGCGATCTCCACGTGTCATTACGAAAAGAAACGGGAAGCAGTTTGATATTAAAGGTTTTTTACATTATGTATTTAGCATAAAATGGAATAGAATTGAATTAATCCCTGATGTTGAATTAGCCTTTTCTTACAGAGAGAGAACCCTTGGTTTACTGATGAACTTACTAAAATCATAAAGGAACTAAATGCTATGTGGGCCAAAGCAAGAGGGTCTGGTTCGGCGGATGATTGGATGGCTTTTAAATCTGGGTGTGGCTATGACCCGAAAACTGAAAGCAGACCACTACCTTAAATCTACTTTGGATCATTTAAATAATCCCTCCAAATTGCTTTGGAGTGCAAAAAAGATGCGCAGCTTCCCAAACAATTGTTGGTAGACACACAGATTGTAGCTGAGAGAACCTCTATTCTGAAAGCCTGAAATCATCATTTTCTAGATGCAGGCAGTTTATTTGAAAAGGTTAAAGGTATAAATGAGCCCCCTGTGAATTTACCTGAATTTATCCGTTGCCAGGTTCTCCTTCTCATCCTTCTCTGTTTCAGAAGTGTGCAAAGCCCTGAAAGAAATTGATAGAAAGGAAATCCGCTGGCCCTGATGAACTAGTCCTCCGTCTCCTACACCTAGCTGCAGACATCATTGCTTCCCCTTAACATGTATTTTTAACCTCACACTTGAATTTAAGGAGATCCCTGAAGTTATGGAAATCTGCTTTTGTACTGCCTCTCCTGGAAGGTGGAGATCCTTCGCTACTTGACAACTATCGACCCATATCAAAATTGTCTGTACTGTCTAAGGTACTAGAGTCCTTAGTTAGTAGGCAGCTAAAGGTCTACCTCCAAGAAACAACATCTTAAATGGAATGCAATCAGGTTTTAGGTCTGGCTACGGCACTGTTTCAGCAACATTGAAGGTTTTAAATGACATCCACTGTGCTCTTGACAAGAAGTTATATTGTGTGTCTGTCTTTATTGATTTGTCGAAGGCATTTGACACCGTGGACCATGCTGTGTTGGTGCAAAGGTTAAAATGTTGTGGAATTGTTGGTCATGCTCTAGATTGGTTTATAAATTACCTTTCAAATCGTACACAATGTGTAATAGTAGATGGTTGTAAATCTGAGTCCATAGAGTTGTGCTCAGGTGTTCCGCAAGGATCTATTTTGGGCCCACTGTTGTTCATTTTGTATATCAACAACATTGGGGATCTTATTAAAACAGCGGAGGTTCATTTTTATGCAGATGATACTGTTCTTTATTCAAGTGGTAGCAGTTTATCTTTATCTTTTGAAAATGCCCAAAGAGCATTTAACATCATACAACAGAATCTGTATTATTTGAAGCTGGTTCTGAATTCAGGTAAAACAAAATGCATGGTATTTTCAAATGCCAGGCATGTTACTAATCATGTCATTGCTATATTGGATGGACATACTATAGAGCAAGTCAAAGTGTACAAATATTTGGGAGTTTGGGTGGATGACAAGCTGAGCTTCACTGTTCATATGGAGAGCTCAGGCTGAGAATAGGTTTTTATTACCGGCCTAAGGCTTGTTTTTCTCTGGAGGCCAGGAAGGAGCTGGTACGATGTACATTACTGGCGGCTTTAGATTTTAGTGATGTTATATATATGCAGACCTCAACCACCACCCCGAGAGCACTTGATTCAGTATATCATGTGGCCCTCAGGTTGTGATCTCTACAGCGCCGTTGGCTGGTCGTCATTGACCTTGGATTGGCTTAAACACTGGTATACACTGATTTATAAGACCATATTGGGTAAAATGCCACTATCTCTGTTCTTTTTTAATCAGGTCAGTAAATAAATATAATTTCATTCTCATTTGCTTTTAACAGTACCAAGAATTAGAACAGGTCATGGTAGAAATAGTTTTAGTTACTCAACGCCGTGGTCCTGGAATTCTCTCCTGAACATTTTAAAATTGTATGATCTAGTCACGTTGGTGGAGTTTTAACACTTGGTTGATGTAAATATCATAGAACAGTATAATTGTCTTTAGGACAACTGTTTTTAGTCATGACATTTGTGTTTCTTTACGTAATATGTAATTGTTGTTCTGTATGTGTGTTTATAGTTTTGTTCAATGTTGTGTATGTAAGTTGTTTTGTTTTATCGCAATGAGAAAAACCTTTATAAATAAAGGTTAAATCAAATAAAAACTATATTTGTGTGTGTGTACGTGTGGTTGTGCAGAGACAGTCTGTGAGCCTGTGCCAGCCTTGTTGTATTGTTCCAAACAGCAGGACTGAAACATTGGCCTTGCGTCAAGTTTTCCTCTTTTCTTCTCCCTTCAATTTCTGTCGTTACCTTTGCCAGAGAGCAGTGTGTGTCCTTGTTTGTCAGTAGGAGACAAAGAGAACGGTAGCCCAGTAAGAACAGGTAGTCCTTCCAAATGTGGAAATTACTCAGTGAGCGTTCCAGATTGTTTATCCCAGTTGCGTTTCTAATGAGAAAGTCACAGGGAGTTCAGGGTTTATAAGGCAACGGTTCAAAGTGGCCCAACACCACAGCTGCACTCTGATTTTTGGGTGTGTTCTTCTCAGGGGGAAATGGGAAACTGTGCTCGGAAAAAGTAAAGAAATTAGGAAATTGAATTAGCTTTTGAGTTTGTTTTTTCCTAGTGGTGTATTAATTTCAGTTTAGTGCAAGAAGGTAATTAATTATATGGTTGAGCTCTCTTTGCTATCAGTCAAGCATAGAAACTCTTTGCCTGATGTACAAGGTTGGAGTCTAAATTGGTTACCTTCAAACTACAGCTATGCTTTATGGGCCCTATTCAGACTTGAGATAAGTAGACTTAACATGGAGTACATGTTGAGTCTCCTTATCTCAAGTCTGAATTAGGCCCTACCTGACTAGGATTAATGGTCAAGTTGATTCTATCTATGTTTTTCAACAATATTGAGGCATGACACTGCCTTTGGTTGGTCCTTTTATTACCATCTGCAAAGCTATAGATTGGTTTGGCTGTAAAAAGTGTGTGTATCTGTGTGTCAAGTTAATCTATAATCTGTTTTTCTTCTTGTGTATCCAGTCCATTGATAATGTTTTTTCCCCTGTGTATCCTGCAGCCATCCTGGAGGTTCATGAGGACTTCTTCGTCTATAACAGTGGAATCTACAAACACACAGACGTCAGCTTCACCAAACCACCACACTACCGCGAACACAACACACACTCCGTCAGAATCACAGGGTAAGGCTGTCAATCATCTCCCATCTGATAGAGCTTTGTAATGTCTTTTATCCATTGTACAGTATGTTAGAGGCAGCACTTATAGGAAAATGAATGTATCTCATGGATTCAGTGTTAACCTTTCTAAATTCTGGAATAAATCAATGCATTCATATTTTATTATATTTTAACATTTTTAGATGATCAATATCTAAGTCTAGTATTTGTTAACATATACCAAATGATCAAATAAAAAAACATCAACCCGTAAACATTCCCAGACCTGCATACTACCACAGGTGTGTTGTGTTCAGTGTGAGTAAGAGATTCCCTCTCTGGCGGTCTGTCGGTCGCTCTGAGACTCTGAGACACACCTTGGCTCCAGTCCTCTGTCACGCAGACAGACCGCGGAGACCACAAAAATGTAGCCTGGCAGACACTACACACCTGGATTGCCTAGCTACCCACCCCTCTCCTGCCCTATCTCCCCACCCCAATTCTTCTGGCTCCCCATCCCCACCCCCAATCCTTCTATTTCCTCACCCCCACCCTAATTCTTCTGGCTCCCCACCCCCAATCCTTTTATCTCCCCACCCCCACCCCAACTCTTCTGTCTCCCTAGAAGAAGAATGAAGTTGTCCCTAGACGCTGATGAAAGGTCAGTTTAGATGTTTAGAGGTCAATAGATGTGAGGGTAGGTTTTGGGGAGGGTAAGCTGATCTTAGATCTGTGCCAAAGGGCAATTTCTATGAGGAGCGCCCACTTCCTCACAGACATTGTTCTCTTCATCTTCATTCATCACTTTTCCCTCTTCCCAGCTCCTGCTGCTTCGCCCCCATCTCTGACTCACAACCCCTCTGACTCCCAACCGCCAACCCCCTTCCCTCTCTGACTCCCAACCCCCAACACCCCATCTCTCTCTGACTCCCAACCCCCAACACCCCATCTCTCTCTGACTCCCAACCCCCAACACTCCTTCCCTCTGACACCCAACCCCCAACACCCCATCCCTCTCTACCCCTCAACCCCCAACACCCCATCCCTCTCTAAATCCCAACCCTCAACCCCCAACACCCCATCCCTCTCTAACTCCCAACCCTCAACACCCAACACCCCATCCCTCTCTCTCCCAACCCTCAACACCCAACACCCCATCCTTCTCTAACTCCCAACCCTCAACCCCCAACACCCCGTCCCTCTCTCTCCCAACCCTCAACACCCCATCCCTCTCTAAATCCCTACACCCTGTCCCGGCCAAATACTCTATTGTTTAGTCTACTCTGAGCCATCAGGTATTCGTTGAGTACTGTCTGACTGGGCTGTCTATTCTAGACATGAAAACATGTGTGACTAGGATTAGGAATGCTAAGGTTTATGAACACACCTTCCCCTTGTAAAGGCAGCAGGTAGCCTAGCGGTTAGAGCATTGGGCCAGTATCCCGGAAGGTCAGTGGTTTGAATACCTGAGCCTACAAAGTGAAAAATCTGTCAATGTGCCCTTGAGCAAGGCACTTAACCCTATTTATAATGCTAAAGCCACATAATAAAAACTGGAGTTGGAGGGTTTGCTGTCGTTGGCTTGAACAACTCTAAGCAGAGCTGCTGAGAGCTGTTATTGAGGCAGTTTATCTGATCGACCATTGATCAAGAGAAACAGAGCAATGAGGGATCCACTTCCGGCCCTGTTCTTCTGGTTCAGTTTGGGTCTCATATGATAATGTGTGTGTTTGTCTGTGAGTATAAGGTCAAAGTGGAATTATGTTTTAGACATTTTTACAAATTAATAAAAAATGAAAAGCTGAAATGTCAATTGAGTCAATAAATATTTAACCCCTTTGTTATGGGAAGTCTAAATAAGTTCAGGAGTAAAAATGTACTTAACAAGTCACATAATAAGTTACATGGACTCACTCTGTGTGCAATAATAGTGTTTAACATGATTTTTTAATGGCTTCCTCATCTCTGTACCCCACACATACCTGTAATTACCTGTAAGGTCCCTCAGTTGAGCAGTGAATTTCAAACACATATTCAACCACAAACCCCAGGGAGGTTTTCCAATGCTTCTCAAAGAAGGGAACCTTGAATATCCCTTTGAGCATGATTAAGTTATTAATTACACTTTGGGTGGTGTATCAATAGACCCAGTCACTACAAAGATAGAGGCATCCTTCCAAACTTAGTTGGCGGAGTGGAAGGAAACCGCTCAGGGATTTCACCGAGGCGAATCGTGACTTTTAAACAGTTAGAGTTTAATGGCTGTGATAAGAGAAAACTGAGGATGGATCAACAACATTGTAGTTACTCCACAAGACTAACCTAAATGACAGAGTAAAAAGAAGGAAGCCTTTACAGAATAAAAATATTCCAAAACATGCATCCTGTTTGCAATAAGGCACTAAAGTAAAACTGCAAAAAATGTGGCAAAGAAATTAACTTTATGTCCTGAATACAAATACAACACAACACTGAGTACCACTCAGTGGAGGCTGCATCATGTTATGGGTATGCTTGTCTTCGGGAAGGACTAGGGTGTTTTTTAGAATAAAAATAAACAGAATAGAACTAAGCACAGGCAGAATCAGTGAGGAAAACCTGGTTCAGTCTGGTTCTGTCTGCTTTCCAACAGACACAGGGAGACAAATTCACCATTCAGCAGGACAATAACCTAAAACAGAAGGCCACATATACACTGGAGTTACTTACCAGGTGTATATGGGTATGGGTAAGTGGCCTGGTTACAGTTTAAACTTAAAGCGGCTTGAAAATCTATGGAAAAACCTGAAAATGGCTATCTAGTAATGATTTGACAGAGCTTGAAGAATTTTTAAAATAATAACGTGCACATATTGTACAATCGAGGTGTACAAAGCTCTTAGTGACTTACCCATTCTAACATGTATTGACTGAGGGATGTGAATACTTATGTAAATTATTTTCAATACATTTGAAAAAGATTCAAAAAACATGTTTTCACTTTCTCATTAATTGTTAATGGTGGGTTGTAAATGTATAATTATTTCATTAATTACTGGGATTTATTTGGCCAACTGTGGCAACTGTGCTCTCGGTTCAGTGCGCTCTCTGTTTAGCAGCGGTCTCTGCTCAGTTTGGCAGCTGCGCTAGTGGCAGAGGTAAAAGGTAGAGGGAGATGCCCGTGTGCTTTGCGGTTTACCGGATCTTTTTTCTGAAGTTGTGTTGATGATCACTCCACGACCCACACGCTGCAGCGCTGTCGTTCAAGGCACTGCCTTGTTAGTCCCACTCGACATCATGAAATGGATTCATGCTAGCCACAAATTCTGACTGAGCTCAATCGTCATGAAACGCAAATACAGTGATTACTTTTTGTCTCTTTCATACAAACTTTGAGAAATAACGAGGGGCGCCCACAATGTGTTTTGTGTGGGGAAGTGCTTAGTAATGAGTCTCTCAAAACGAACAAATTAATAAAACGACACGTCCTGACCAAACATCCAGGCACAACATGACGGTAAACCCAGGGAGTTCTTTCAGAACAGGGCAGAATGCTTCAGGAAACTGCTTCGAAAGTGGAAAAGTAAGTCAACTAGAAGGCATTGTTGTCATTTTCTAACAGGTGATGATATGCAGAAATAAAGGAGTACTATCTCTCACAGTAGTAGATGTGAAAGAGAAACTCAAACAATCCCCTGGCCTTGTAACGTTACACAGCTAATAGCTAACGTTAGCCAAAGCAAGTTAACTAGCTACTGATAGTGCAACTCTAAGAAACAGTACAGATGAATATGAAAAATGATCAGGCCTACTGTACATTTTACTGTAGAAAGTATTGTTAAAAACAAGTCTAGGTTGGAACTGTTGCTGTTAAAATACAATTAATAATTTTTATTCTGAACTGGAATAAACTGATTGAAGCAAGATGCTTTTTGAGGCAAACACTCACACAGTTCTGGGTTGCTCATCTGCAGCAGGAAGCAGTCTCCTGCCTGACTGAGAAAGCAGTAGATGTTCTGATCCAGTTTGGCACCACATACCTATGCATGCTTGTTGTAAACTTCAACCAGCCACACACCTCTCATTAGGACTGTGTGTGTGTGTGTTTTCTGGTCTACATCTGTGTGGTGTGATGTTTATTTTAACAGCAACAGTTTCAACCTAGACTTTCTATCAACAATCATTTCTACAGTAAGATGTACAGTAAGATGTACAGTAGGCCTGAATTCATCTGTACTGTTACTTAGCGTTGCACAATCAAAAAGCCTGTGTGTGTGTGTTCTGTTATACATCTGTGTGATGTGATCAATCAGTTTATTCCAGTTCAGAATGAAATTATTTATTCTATTTTAACAGCAACAGTTCCAACTTAGACAGGTATGTAAGAGTGTTTGTAATGGGGAAAAATAAACATGAAAATATATTTATGGATATTTCATTATTTGCTTTTGTCTATATTGCATTTTTTTTTTGGCATAAAGGCAATGAAATGTACCGATATTTACGTATAGTTGCATTTTTTCCTAAGCTTGGGTCCCAGGAAAACACAGAATTTCTAATTTGGGTCCCAGGCTGAAAAGGTTTAAGAACCCCTGGTCTAGGGTCTTGGTATATCGATGCCAATAGCATAAGGCTGAGTCCCAAATAGTACCATATCCCCTTTATAGGGTTTGGTGCAAAAGTAGTGCACTATATAGGGAATACAGTGCCATTTGGGATGCACATTGAATCTGGTCTGTCCTGGCATACTGCTGGTGTCTGGTCTGTCCTGGCATACTGCTGGTGTCTGGTCTGTCCTGGCACACTGCTGGTGTCTGGTCTGTCCTGGCACACTGCTGGTGTCTGGTCTGTCCTGGCACACTGCTGGTGTCCGGTCTGTCCTGGCACACTGCTGGCGTCCGGTCTGTCCTGGCACACTGCTGGCGTCTGGTCTGTCCTGGTACGTTGCTGGCGTCTGGTCTGTCCTGGCACGTTGCTGGTGTCTGGTCTGTCCTGGCACGTTGCTGGTGTCTGGTCTGTCCTGGCACGTTGCTGGTGTCTGGTCTGTCCTGGCACGTTGCTGGTGTCTGGTCTGAGCAGCATGCTCCACTGATGATGATGACGGTTGAAGCTTGTCTCCCCCCTCCTCCGCTGACACTGCGGTTCTTTCGCTGGTTTGGGCTGCGAACGTGAGGCTCGGGGGGCACCGAGGGTATGGATTTAGGGATGGGCTGGGGGAAAGAAAGGAGGGCCAGGGTGCTCTACGCCTGACCATCACACCAATCACTGTTTTTACAGCCGAAATCCCGCTGCAGTGCATTCTATTAAGCCAAGGGCCTGGGAAAGTTTGTGTTTAGTGCATAGAGGTCCACTCTGGTGGAAAAGGCATTGTCTGGGGCGTTGATCCCAACTGTACGGGACAGAGAGAGGATCAGGCCCATGGAGGAGGTCAGGGGTAGGGGAGGGGAGGGCTGGTATGTCCCTCATTGTCCTGGAGGAGCAATGCTAACTGAGGGAGATAAGGGCTCCGTTGTGGTCCGTTTCTGTCTGACTCTCTGGCTTTGCCTGTATACACACACACACACATAAGCACCCACACCCACAAGTAGGCGCATGCACGTGCACACACACACACAGCCCCAAATCTTTGACCCTCAGTGTGTACAGGTGTTTGTATTTGCCTATTCAGAGCATGATGACCCTTGAACTCTTGTCCGAACCAGACTCGACTAATAAAGAAACTTGCTGATTGAAGGTTGGCATTATTCGCCAATGTTTTGGAAACGACTGAAAATATCACATCTCTTTCCCAGCATTCCTTTTCTTTTATAAAAGGACAAAGTCGCCCTTGGAGGCTCCTAGAGGCCCTAGGGCATGGTGTTCACGAAACAGGATGGGAATAGAACTGGAGTGAGGAAGGGGGGAGGGAAGGTCGGTCTGAGACGCTGGGCCGCCTCCAACTGGGGGTAACTACCAGATAGGACCAGAAGCTAAGGATGATGGGAATGTATGGGCCTTTGACTTCTTGAGATCAAAGCATGCTGGTTAGGGAAGGAGCGAGAGAGACAGGGAGAGAGTAAGAGATTCCTCTGCAGGGGTAAGGTTTATTTATGAGAGCCTCGCTCGACCTTCAGCAATGTTGTTGTCTGTGAGATGACCGGAGTCGGGCGGTGACCACTTCCTCCCTGGCCGTCCCTCTCCTTCCTGTTTCCTGTGCTGCGAGGGGGAAGTGGCAGAGGGGGGAATTCCATGTGCTGCTGAGGAATCTGAATGATGTGGGATGCAGGGGAGACGTGTGTGTACGTGTGCATGTGTGTGGGTAATATAACTGCTCTGGTGTTTCTTAGCCATGGTCATAAATAACCTCTTGTTTTCAGGATACTATTTAAGAGATGAAAATTGTTTTGTACCCAGTACATCAGCTCTACTTAGCTCTTCCTAGAATTCACCGTCAGTTGTGTCAAAACACTCTCAGGTTTAACATTCCTATGGGGTGGGATATATTTAAAAAGCTATTTGTAAAAATACACAACATTTTAACTATACAGTGGGGAGAACAAGTATTTGATACACTGCCGATTTTGCAGGTTTTCCTACTTACAAAGCATGTAGAGGTCTGTAATTTTTATCATAGGTACACTTCAACTATGAGAGACGGAATCTAAAACAAAAATCCAGAAAATCACATTGTATGATTTTTAAGTAATTAATTTGCATTTTATTGCATGACATAAGTATTTGATACATCAGAAAAGCAGAACTTAATATTTGGTACAGAAACCTTTGTTTGTAATTACAGAGATCATACGTTTCCTGTAGTTCTTGACTAGGTTTGCACACACTGCAGCAGGGATTTTGGCCCACTCCTCCCTACAGATCTTCTCCAGATCCTTCAGGTTTCGGGGCTGTCGCTGGGCAATACGGAGTTTCAGCTCCCTCCAAAGATTTTCTATTGGGTTCAGGTCTGGAGACTGGCTAGGCCACTCCAGGACCTTGAGATGCTTCTTACGGAGCCACTCCTTAGTTGCCATGGCTGTGTGCTTTGTGTCGTTGTCATGCTGGAAGACCCAGCCACGACCCATCTTCAATGCTCTTACTGAGGGAAGGAGGTTGTTGGCCAAAATCTCGCGATACATGGCCCCATCCATCCTCCCCTCAATACGGTGCAGTCGTCCTGTCCCCTTTGCAGAAAAGCATCCCCAAAGAATGATGTTTCCACCTCCATGCTTCACGGTTGGGATGGTGTTCTTGGGGTTGTACTCATACTTCTTCTTCCTCCAAACACGGCGAGTGGAGTTAGACCAAAAAGCTCTATTTTTGTCTCATCAGACCACATGACCTTCTCCCATTCCTCCTCTGGATCATCCAGATGGTCATTGGCAAACTTCAGACAGGCCTGGACATGCACTGGCTTAAGCAGGGGGACCTTGCGTGCGCTGCAGGATTTTAATCCATGACGGCGTAGTGTGTTACTAATGGTTTTCTTTGAGACTGTGGTCCCAGCTCTCTTCAGGTCATTGACCAGGTCCTGCCGTGTAGTTCTGGGCTGATCCCTCACCTTCCTCATGATCATTGATGCCCCACGAGGTGAAATCTTGCATGGAGCCCCAGACCGAGGGTGATTGCCCGTCATCTTGAACTTCTTCCATTTTCTAATAATTGCGCCAACAGTTGTTTCCTTCTCACCAAGCTGCTTGCCTATTGTCCTGTAGCCCATCCCAGCCTTGTGCAGGTCTACAATTTTATCCCTGATGTCCTTACACAGCTCTCTGGTCTTGGCCATTGTGGAGAGGTTGGAATCTGTTTGATTGAGTGTGTGGACAGGTGTCTTTTATACAGGTAACGAGTTCAAACAGGTGCAGTTAATACAGGTAATGAGTGGAGAACAGGAGGGCTTCTTAAAGAAAAACTAACAGGTCTGTGAGAGCCGGAATTCTTACTGGTTGGTAGGTGATCAAATACTTATGTCATGCAATAAAATGCAAATTAATTATTTAAAAATCATACAATGTGATTTTCTGGATTTTTGTTTTAGATTCCGTCTCTCACAGTTGAAGTGTACCTATGATAAAAATTACAGACCTCTACATGCTTTGTAAGTAGGAAAACCTGCAAAATCGGCAGTGTATCAAATACTTGTTCTCCCCACTGTATATGTAAAAAAAAATTAAAAAAAATGGCATGATTGAAAATCAGTGCATGGGTCGTTCCATGAAATGAGTGCCTTTTGCGTCCCCTTCATATTTAAGTAGAAATTGTGCACTTATATGACATTTTATATTAAATGAGTGCCCTTTAATATAGACCATATGGAAAATTGATATGTCCCTCTCTGCATCCCCTGTGTCTTCTACGCTCTTAGAAACAAAGTGCCATCTAGAACCTAAAAGGGTTCATTGGCTGTCCCATTTCCACAGAGGGTTCTACATTGGAACCCAAAAGGGTTCTGCCTGGAACCGAAAATAGTTCTACCTGGAACCAATGGTTCTCCTATGGAACAGCCAAAGAACCTTTTGGAACCCTTTTTTTCTTAGAGTGTAGAAAGATTTGAACCCACTTAACCCCAACATTTCACCATCATTGTGAAGCCCTACTTATTTTGATGCTTTCACAAAGTCATTTCTAAAGATTCATATTTATTTAATCTGATTAGTGACTCATTTTAAGGTAAAAAAAATAACCTGTCCCCTCATTTTAAGATCAACCACTTTACGTGAATTGAACTCTCATTTTTATAAAGTGAAACTATTCCTTTCTAAATCATTTTTTCAAAAGAAACATTACACATCTAATAGTAAAATCATATTGTAAATGCAGGTGAGCTGGTTCTACTCTTTCTGACAATTTTCTGGTGTTTTGTGGTGGAAAACTGAGCGAGTCAAACATAACACGCCAACCCTGTTACCTATAGATAGACTAGAAATGTTTTCACAATTGATTTTTTTTTGTGAAGCTTGTATTCAATTTCCCCTCCCTGTTCACACAAGAAACTTCCATTCCCCCTGTCACAAGGGGATTTATGGCGGATTTAAGATGCATTCGTCAACACTTTTACGGTCGACCCTGTTACTTTATTTTGCACTTAATGGGCACTTTCTATTGTCATTTTTTATTTAACCTCTTGAGATGGAAAAACTGGTTTTTAATGAAGTTAAACATGTGCTCTATATGACAAAATGTTAAAATTAGGTAAAATAAAAATAAATAAAAATACACTATTCAAAGGGCACCTATTTGGTGGAACAACCTGCATGCATATTATGAAGATCGAAGATAATATTTTTTCGTCCCCTTGTGTGTTTGTGTTCTCACACATCTTCATTGTCCGATTGTTTTTAGTTCCAGTTTGTGCCCTTTAGTGGAAAACAATCATGTCCGTAATCCATCTCTGTGTGTTCTGTTCCAGGTGGGGAGAGGAGAGGAACTATGATGGGACAACAAAGAAGTTCTGGGTAAGTAAGGACTCCTATCTCATCACATATTCTCTCTCTTGTCTATTATGTATCAACTATATCTACAGTACATTCTAACCCATGCCACTCTTCCTAATAACGCTTGACTTTTCCAGATCGCTGCCAACTCGTGGGGGAAGAACTGGGGGGAGAATGGCTACTTCCGTATCGCTCGCGGTGAGAACGAGTGTGAGATCGAGGCGTTCGTGATCGGCGCGTGGGGCAGGGTCACTATGGAAGACATGCAGAGCCACCATCACCGCCGACGCAAGTAGAGGCATACACTCCAGGAACCCAGCACCCTCTTCCCCTCCCTACCCTGAGGGAGCAACTCAACTAGCCCCAGAGTGCCTACTCTTCAGCCCATCCCTCTTCCCCTCCCTACCCTGAGGGAGCAACTCAACTAGCCCCAGAGTGCCCACTCTTCAGCCCATCCCTCTTCCCCTCCCTACCCTGAGGGAGCAACTCAACTAGCCCCAGAGTGCCTACCCTTCATCCCATACCCTCTTCCCCTCCCTACCCTGGGGGAGCAACCCAACCAGCCCCTGAGACCTTGCTCTTACTCCCTTCTCCCACGCTAAACTTTGGGGGAAAACTCAACCAGTTCCCACTCTGACCTTTGGGGGAACCAGCAACAACTGCCCTAAGAACTCCAACTCTTAACCCCTTACCCCCTTGCACCCATATCCCCTTACGGCAGCCTAGGGGTTTTGAAACCCCAACCGCCCCCCAACCCAACTCAAAGTTGATGGCACCAAAACAGGCTCCAGGCCTGCAGGCTGAGAGAGGCTTCTCCATACAGCTTCCTCTGGCTTCAGGACACAGCAATAAGCACCTCAGGACTCATTATTCCAAAGACCATCCTTCCCAGACTTCTCGGCTTCGGCCTGGCATAGACTGTCTACTTCCTACTTCTGTTCTTAAGTCTTCACTTCTACTGCTATAATGATGAAAGAACTGTCTTAATCTGATTTCTCTCACTCTCCTCTTTCTCATTGTGTAGCTCTTCATTTGGCTGCCATGACAGGTGGCTATCCATTTGGCTGCCATGACAGGTGGCTATCCATTTGGCTGCCATGACAGGTGGCTATCCATTTGGCTGCCATGACAGGTGGCTATCCATTTGGCTGCCATGACAGGTGGCTATCCATTTGGCTGCCATGACAGGTGGCTATCCATTTGGCTGCCATGACAGGTGGCTATCCATTTGGATGCCATGACAGGTGGCTATCCATTTGGCTGCCATGACAGGTGGCTATCTATCTCTGGTCTTGGTTAACCCTCTCTGTGTTTCTCTGTTGTTGTGTATTTTGAAAGCCAACCCCTTAGGGACAGATTGGGATGGAGAGAACCAGAGAGATAGAGGGGTAGATGATACAGGCACCAGACTGGGCAGTTCCCACAACAAGAGACGAGAGAAACTAACAATCTACTACAGTTTAGTTTAATGTTATCACTAACTTTGTCTAGCTACTTACGTCGCTGATTAATGTATTTCTATTACTGTCAGCAGATCTAGTGCAGTTGCAGTAGCCACACATATCTTCACATGTTCCAAAAATGCAGAATCTTACACTGGAAAGGGTGTTGGGCTAGAAGCTTGGTGGTAGGTGGGGTTGAGGGTTTAGTGAGCTGTCCGTTTGACCAATAATTAATTTCCCTCATTTACCAAAAATTGCTGTTTTCTTTTTAGGTTAATTGCATTGAATGCACAGTACAGTATTGCATTTCAGCAAGCTCTGGAAGTGAAACTCAATGCCAAATTTCTCTTGAGTTTTTAGTACCACATAATCTATCGGTTTATGGAAGAGATATCAAATCAACTTCAATCTCATGACCATGACAGCTCTTGACTGAAACTAACTGCTTGAACACAACTTTTCATTAGAAATAATATTAGTGTATCAGCCGTTTATAAATCTCCCTTATTACTATTTATACAGTATGTATAAAAGCAGAGATGAAGCATGTATAATATGTGTAGATGTGATTTGTAGCAAGCGCGGAGCTTAAAAAAACAGCCTTTGAAAAACACATTCCATTTATTAAATCAACTGGTTGATAAAAACATATCTTGGAAAAATATGAGATTGATTGAAATAACAGTGTTGTCCTTTTGGTTTGAAGAAGGTGAAATGGTCACCACCAGATGAAGCCAGAGGAAGAGAGACACTTGACTCCCTCATTTGTTTCTGATCGGGGTAGAGCCACTCTGGTCTACTTATTGGTCCCGCCCACAGAGGGGATGCCCCAGAGAGAGACATCTCACTGGCTCCTTTTTTCTGGTCAGGGCGGGGCCACTGGGCTACTTATTGGCCCGTCTCACTTTTTCTGGTTGGGTGGGTGGGACGAGCAATAGTGGACACTAAGTAGACCAGAGCCAGCTCTTCCCTCGCTCACTTGAGCATGCCAGACATTATGGAGAAGCTGTGAGCTCACACAGGAAAGCATATTCACGCAAGAGAGGGAACCGTGACAATTTTTTTTCAATGGTAAACAGCCTGAGGAAACCATCTTAGTTATCCACTATCTTTGATGATGCTTCAACGTGACAACCTTATGGGTTATCAAATGCCTTAATGAAATATATGCTTTTTTTTTTTAGGTCCTCTGGTTGAAAGGACCCATTGTGTATTATAGTCTTAATCTATTTCATTCTGTGTATTTACATTTTATTCATTTGGAAGACGCTCTTATCCAGAGCAACTTATAGGAGCAATTAGGGTTAGGTGCCTTGCTCAAGGGCACACCGGCAGATTTTTCATGTCGGGGATTCGAACCGGCAGCCTTTCGGGTTACTGCCCAATGCTCTTAACCACTAGGCCTCCTGTACACAGTGTTATGGTTATGCTGAAAATATTCTTATTGTTGCTGTTGTGTATTAGTTGCTTTGAGAGATGTGTTTGTCTCGCACACAAACTGCCCCCTCCCCTGACCAGTTGCTTTAAAGCAGGGGTGTCAAACCCATTCCATAAGAGGCCATACTGTCTGCTGTTTTTTTTTTTCTTTCAATAAAGACCTAGATGACCAGGTGAGGGGAGTTACTAATTACTAATTAATTAGTGAACTTAATTAATCAATCAAGTACAAGGGAGGAGCTTTAAAGGGTGCTCAAGAGGTGCGTATTCTTCTTTTGCAAGGTGAACACACACAAATCAAAAGGTGAGGAGGAGTTCACACTCAGCTGCCAAAGTCTGTTCAGTGCTGTTTCATTGTTGTATTTTTGTCAGTTTGATGGTATTAGCCTAACACAACATGCCACTAACACTTCAGTATTTAGCAGTAGGCATGTGTAGGCATATACAACAGACTCATTGTGACGTTTCAAAGGTTGTGCGTCTCCCCAAAACTTTTAAGTAGGTAGCTCAAGCCTCAACTGAAGCCAGTGAACACACAGGTTCTGATATACTGATTTAACTTGATATAACTACCTTATGTAATGTTGCCCTAGGTGCTCTTTTTATACTGTCTCTCTAATTTTGGCAATTTTGTTCAAATTTGAAATATAGTTTGTCATTAGTTTTCAATGTATCAGTTTCCAGAGGCGCCAACTGTCCTTTGAGACCACATCATATACAGTCTCACTCCACAATAAACTGCATGGCTTCCTAGAAGTGATGTATTTTCAACTGTGCCACCGTTCCTATATGGCTTACAGTTGTTACATTGTTACTGTAACTCAGCCAAGGCTCCTATAAGCCTACACCATTTCATACATTTCAAGTAGGCCTTTAGTTTTAAACCCCCATTACAACCATCACCTCTGAGAAAAGGACAGAGACGCAAGAAAACAGACATGTGTGGATGGACAAGCAATGTTCAATGTGGAGGAAGGTTAGGCTATAGGAGTAGGGCAGACATAGCCGCATGTTATGTGAACCATGCGGTCTACAGAATATTTACTTTCACTTCAAACGGAGCGAGAGAGGATGAGTATGATCAAATGGGGGGATGGTGAGGTGCATCATGGGTTCACGAGGCATGACAGTGCAGAAAGAATGGAGGTGGGGGTTGAGGTGGGGAGGGAGTCAACAGAGCTGAAAACGGATACGATGACATCGTGTTGTTTAGAAATGAGTACAACAGAAAACTTTAGCACTATTTAGGGCTTTGTTAAGCCAGTATCGTTGAAGCGTTATAGAACGCGCTGTTTTCTGCAATATGTATTGAATAGAGCCCTTAGTTGTGTTTTTCACTTGCCTTTTAATCCTTTATAGGTTCTAACCCCTGAGGCTTCAATAGTCACACGATGGACGGACTCATGCCAAACATAGCCACAGTTCACAGGAGGTTGGTGGCAACTTAGTTGGGGAGTACAGGCTTGTGGTAATGACTGAAGCGGAATCAGATGAATGGTATTAAATACAAACACATGGTTTCCAAGTGTTTGATGCCATTCTATTTGCGCCGTTCCTGCCATTATTATGAGCCGTTCTCCCCTCAGCAGCCTCCACTGCCATAGCTATGCAACAAATCAACAAGCGAAAGCTGATGTGCAACATCCTTTAGTTTTTTGGTAGACATTACATAATTTTCTTGCGTTCATAAAATGTCACCCTTTTTGGTTTAATAAAAACAAATCAATTGTTAAAATTGCGTGAGTTCTAAAAGCAATACGAAAGGAATCTGCTTATGCGTTGCTAGGCAATAAAGAAGGCTACATGTCATTGTGTCATAATTTCTTACATTTTGCTAAATATTAACAAGTAGAATTGGGAGGTGTTTCCGCATTATTAATTTATTCTAGATTTTACATTACCGTTATAAGCTACCATAACTGTTCATAGACCTAGTAGTTTATTGGTGCAAGTCAAATCAGTTTTATCCTTTAAAATAATGTTATAGTACTATCCCATTAGTCTGAGATACAGCCCCTAGCCAATGAAAAACCCCAGGGCTCTGTCCTAAATGATACCCTATTCCATATACAGTAGTGCACTACTTTGACCAGTGTCCTGGGACACAGCTAGGCCTACTGTATAAGGTTATTGTCAATCTGTTGGCTAATCAGATGGATCCTCATTCCCATGCAGTCATCCAGATAGTTATGTCCTTATAGGGATAAACCAGTGATAGACAGATAAGCCTGTCTGGATCAATGGGACGGGAGGAGAAGGCGTTTGGATCCAAGTCATGCGGAGGAAAGGAATTTGGCCAAAGCTGGATCCAAGTTGGTCTGACTGTTCTTTTTGAGTTTGAGTGAATCCTGAGTGTGATTCACTGGGTTCCATCTTTAGTCTGGCCATTCAAGGTGCCAAGATCTGTAGAAGACACTCTCCAGTTGACAAACAATGAGAGTTTTGTCTGTCAGTCTTAAAAAACTATTTGGATGGTATTCAGAGGTTAAAGTTACTCTGAGATTAAAGAGCCAATCACTCACTCAACCAAACATGTATTTTATACTATAGGACTCCTTCAAAACCACAGAACCCCAGTCAGAAGTTGTGTATTCAAAGTCAAAGACCCACTTCATATTCATTGATACATAGACTTTATTTATGACAAGATGTATAAATGATATATTTTATTTTCTGTGCAATGTTTATTATTATTATGATCTGTCTCTTGTATTGTGTGCACTAAATGAAACCCCCCCCCCATAGTTTTTACCTGTGTGGCACAATAAAGTCTCTTAAAACAACCATCCCTGTCTGACTCATTGTCTAATAATGGAAGACAATACCGAGATAATACAAAGGTAAGGGGGGTATCGACACAGAGTGGCTCATGGGACGGGCGAGGGTGGGATGAGGACAGTTTGAATAGGACAGTGCTGTAGCAGCTCTTTCCACCACTGAGAGTCATAACTCAGACAGACAGACAGACCAAGGAACAGGGAACGAGGGTGTGAGTTCATTTGCATACACTCCCAGTCAAAAGTTTTAGAACACCTACTCATTCAAGGGTTTTTCTTTATTTTTACTATTTTGTACATTGTAGACTAATAGTGAAGACATCAAAACTATGAAATAACACGTATGGAATCATGTAGTAACCAAAAAAGTGTTAAACAAATATTTGAGATTCTTCAAGTAGCCACCCTTTGCCTTGATGACAGCTTTGCACACTTGAAATTCTCTCATCCAGCTTCATGAGGTAGTCACCTGGAATTCATTTCAATTAACAGGTGTGCCTTGTTAAAAGTTAATTTGAGGAATGTATTTCCTTCTTAAGGCATTTGAGCCAATCAGTTGTGTTGTGACAAGGTGGTGGGGGTAAAAGACCAAGTCCATATTATGGCAAGAACAGCTCAAATAAACAAAGAGAAATGACAGTCCATCTTTACTTTAATACATGAAGGTCAGTCAAAATGGAAAATTTCAATAACTTTGAAAGTTTCTTCAAGTGCAATCGCAAAAACCATCAAGCGCTATGATGAAACTGGCTCTCATGAGGACCGCCACAGGAATGGAAGACCCAGTGTTACCTCTGCTGCAGAGGATAAGTTCGTTCATTAGAGTTACCAGTCTCAGAAATTGCAGCCCAAATAAATGCTTCACGGAGTTCAAGTAACAGATACATCTCAACATCAACTGTTCAGAGGAGACTGTGAATCAGGCCTTCATGGTCGAATTGCTGCAAAGAAACCACTACTAAAGGACACCAATAATAAGAAGAGACTTGCTTGGGGCATGAAACACAAGCAATGGACATTAGACTGGTGGAAATTGGAGTCCAAATTTGAGATTTTTGGTTCCAAATGCTGTGTCTTTGTGAGATGCAGTGGGGGTGAACGGATGATCTCTGCATGTGTATTTCCCACTGTAAAGCATGGAGGAGGAGGTGTGATGGTGTGGGGGTGCTTTGCTGGTGACACTGTCTGTAATTTATTTAGAATTCAAGGCACACTTAACCAGCATGGCTACCATAGCATTCCACAGCGATACACCATTCCATCTGGTTTGGGCTTAGTGGGACTATCATTTGTTTTTCAACAGGACAATGACCCAACACACCTGCAGGCTGTGTAAGGGCTATTTGACAAAGGAGGAGAGGGATGGAGTGCTGCATCAGATGACCTGGGCCCCACAATCCCCTGACCTCAACCCAATTGAGATGGTTTGGGATGAGTCGGACCCCATAGTGAAGGAAAAGCAGCCAACAAGTGCTCAGCATATGTGAGAACTCCTTCGAGACTGTTGGAAAAGCATTCCAGGTGAATCTGGTTGAGAGAATACCAAGAGTGTGCAAAGCTTTCATCAAGGCAAACGGTGTCTCCTGTGAATAATCTCAAATATAAATTATATTTGGATTTGTTTAACACTTTTTTGGTTACTACATGATTCCATGTGTTATTTCATGGTTTGATGTATTCACTATTATTCTACAATGTAGAAAATAGTCAAAATAAAGAAAAACCCTTGAATGAGTAGGTGTGTCCAAACTTTTAACTGATACTGTATATTTGTTTATTTTTTTCTCATATGTAGCTAGGGAACTGACTGTTATTGGTGTTATGAAGACCTTCACGCTGAGATGGCTGTTAAGACAAAACAACAGATATGCTATCCATGATACATTGAAATTAATTTAATAAAAGTAAGCTTTATGTAACGTATTTTTCAGTGCGGACACATTACATTTTTGCTTATTTAGATTTCCTGTTTTTGGCAATTAATAAATCTGTCCAGAACAGTACACCGTGTGGACCAAGGGGGCCAAGTAAGGATGCCAAAGGTACCGCATAAGGAAATGTGTACAGAGGCATGCATTCGATAACAACATATTTACATTTCTCCCATTGTTCCTGGTTCAGGAATAGCCCAATCACCCATTACCTCAACGCCTACTGTTTCTTTAACCTTCCAGATTATGACAACTGCCAAATATCTCAATCGAGGTGTAAGCTGTGACTGTAGACATAGGCATTGCAACAAACACATCGCCACCCCACCTCAGTGGTCCAGGAATTATCCATCACATTCTGTCCAATTCTTCTCTCATTGTCTACAGGGTTTTCTAAAACCCTCCATGGGTTCCTTCAGTAGTTATGTGAAACCTAGACTATTCTTGAAGATGTCAACAACTGTAAAAGACAATAGGAGTTTCCACAGGACGAGGGTTGGGGTTCGGTGGAAGCCTTTTCTCACAAAAAACTAAGTTGTGAAATAAAGGAGACTGGTTTCCCTTAACGTGTGGGACTCTTATCTCCTATTAGTGTTGACATCATGCCAGTTAATGTAGCCCTAGGGAATTGTTTTCCACTTGGTTGTGCAGTAGTTTCTTCATTACAGACTATACATAACAATGCAAAAACATGTCCTGGAGGTCTCATGTATTAGCTTGTGACTGGGGCCACCTTGGGTCCACTTCTTAGCTTTTCGCCTCGGGGAAAGTAAAACATGATTAATTGTGGTATATATTGAACAGGAAAAATCTGCACAATACCAGTCAATCTTACAGAAGCTGTATGACAAATCTTTACCTTTTGCAAGATGTGGCACTCTCACCTCCAGGCAGTTGCTTTGGCTTTGGGATTTGCCAGGCAACAGAAGCATCCCAGCAACTTGTCTAGCAGTATGTGCAAAGAAGCCCTGCTAATAAAAGCTGGTTTAGGGCCGCCATCTTGTGGTAAAACTTTGTGTGCATCATGTATAAGACAGCCATCACTAACACAACCCATAACTAAAACCCCTTCTCAGAAAGGGATGTACATAAGGAAAATACACCCTAAAAAGGTGGACTGTGCACTGAGTATCAACATAGAGACAACAGAACATTTAGAGAGGAACTTTATTGGAAAATATGAGAACTTGCCTAGTCAGAATGGCTCCACCTGCCCATATTCCTAACCAAGACTACAATAGGCTACATTTGCATGTACAACATGCCTGTTCTCATCTCGCATATATGCTTGAAAAGGGCACTAAGGAGATATCATAACCATTGCAGTGCCAGCCATTTTGAAACATATTTTCCTGTTTACTGTACATAGATAAAGAAGCTAGTGGAATTGTCTTTCTAAATAAAGTTGTTATCATTCTTCTTTTCATGTGAATGGCAGAAAGCTATTGTATATTTTTCTATCAAGTCTTTATTTATCCAGGAAATCCATTGGAAGCATCAGGGGATGGAGGCCCATGTAGGCACGAAGGCTTTCTGTCATATGTTAAGGTCATTCATTCAGTGTTAAATGTTTTATTTTTTTTAAACAGTTTGTGCGATTTGCTGTGTCTTTCTCTCTAGCGTGTAGGGCCGCCTCCTCTCCTACATTCATGCATTCTGTAGGCACACATGTAAAATATCCCTGGAACACACAGAACACACACAGGTTACTGGACAATGGACATTAGAAACCAGCTGTAGACACCCAAAAAACCACAAGCCTCCCTTCAGCACCTACACTATCTATCAGGTCTGAAGGTTCAGCACTATGATGGAGCAAGGTCCCCCTAACCCATTGGAAGGCTAGGGAAAATCATCACCATATTGCTTTCATCAAACTCTTCAGATCTGCTAACGCTGGGGGACTAATGGCTTGTGAGTTGTTTTTGGACCGGGCAATAGAAATATTGGGCATGTTGGTATGGAGCCAGTTTTGAGTACTGTGATTGACCCTGTATGTCAGTTCTTACCTGCAAAGAAGGTCATGAGCAGTGCCACCCAGCCCAATATGTAGGACCAAGAGAAACGCCAGTCACCGAAACGCTTGCCCAGGAAGTTCACTGTCACACCCGTGTAGATGGCCATTGCCAGAAGAACAAATAAGGCTGGGAGAAGGCAGGGGAATATAATAGGTAAATATGCTGTACTAAACATGTGTGCGTGTGTGTATGTGTGCGTGTGTGCATGTGTGAGACTCACTGGAGACGAAAAACATGATCCCTGCAGCGAAGGAGCGGTTGAACCTCTCGAAGGCGGAGAAGTGGGCGAAGGAGAGGATGCCTGCGATGATGCCCGCAAAGCACGACATCCCTGACAGGATCATAAAGGCCCGGGTGGCATTCCAATATGCTAGAAGGGGACAGACAGAGTAGTGAGCAGGATGACAACAACAGAGCCCCAGCATCCCTCCTTCAGGAAGTTTGACAACTAAACCTAGTACCATTCTCAGCCTCTAGGTGGCGCCATATTTCTCCTCATGTGCAACATTACTCTAAAATACATTCCAGTAACAGGTTTGTGACAACAGGATTGTAACATGAAACAAAGCAGCCATTGATGAGATGTCTCTGACAAATGACTTTAAATAGACTAGGAGGAAGCCTCTATTAACTACTGAGATGCTGCTGGTAGCCTATTCTCTTGGGCCATGTACAGGAGTGGTAAACATAGTTTTAAATACTATTGATCTCTTAGGCTGTGTCCCAAATGGTACCCTATTCCCTATATAGTGCACTACTTTAGACCAGAGCCCTATGGGCATAGGGAATAGGGTGCCATTTGGGAGGTTTTGCTTGACGTGTGTTCTCACCGATGCTGTCCGTCTGCATGTAACACTTTCCCGACATGCAGTACCTCCACAGGCCCTGGTGGGCGAAGCTGCCCGACAGACGGTACTGCATCCAGTAGTCTGTTGCTGTGGAGACCACCAGCAGGATGTTCCCCACCATGGCACAGAACAGGCCCCCTCCCATGAAGCTGTACATCCTAAGAGATGCTGCTGTGGCCACTGTGTGGTACCTGATACTGCATGGGAAGACGAGGGAGGGTGGGTAAACACACCTGGATTATACAATGTTTTGTATGACACACACTCAGTTTGCTCTGGCCACTTCGTAGCTCCTCATACTGGGGAGGGAGATGATGAAGTTAGACACACACACCTGTACCTATCTGGTATGATCTACGTATGTAGAACACACTCAGTTTTAATAATAATTATTCCATACTGTTTAGAATGTAATAGAAACAGGAATAAGTTCAGTACGATTCTTGACACCGGATATAACTGTTAC
This sequence comes from Salvelinus alpinus, assembly GCF_045679555.1. NCBI lineage: Eukaryota > Metazoa > Chordata > Actinopteri > Salmoniformes > Salmonidae > Salvelinus > Salvelinus alpinus. The sequence goes on along the minus strand of NC_092114.1, from coordinate 20,061,937 downwards.
ATGGACAGCAATATTTGAAAGCTAAAGTACAAATTGCTGAATCACAGTAGTCTCAAAATACTGGTAATTTTGGTATCATATATATTACAGAGTTTATAATTATCAGTTGAGCTCACTCATAAGCACTACTTCATATAATGCTATGGCACAGACAATAAGTCAGATACAATCTAAGCTTTATACGACACCTGTTAACATATATGAACATTTGCTCCATATAGCATAAACAAACACGCATGTAGTTTTTACATTGTCATAGAATGCACGTTTACAACTAGTATTCCTAAACAGCTCTTTTGCCAAGCACTTAATTGAGTTTGATCAGTGTTTATTCAACCACTAGTTCACTATTGTCTTCTTTTCAGACTTCAGTTTACTGCGTAACTGTGTCTTTGGCACAACTATACATTTTTATTAAGGGAACATTATATAGATATACTGTATTTAGGATGCCCCTTACCTTGTTTCTTCAGTAAAAACACCCTCTTAACCGTTTACCTTTCTGGGGAGAAAGGGATAGAGGGAAAGAGAGAGAGGAGAGACGTTGCAAGCCTAGGAGGAGAGATAGGAGAGTGGAAGAGAACTCCACTGGGCTATCCCCTCTGTTGATGGAAGCAAAATCCTTAAACAATCAGTCCCCATGTAACGGATGCAATTGAACAAGCCATCGCTAGTGGCACGGGATCATGTGACCCCCACAGCCCTTTCAGTGTAGGCGGCTGGGAGGGGGTCAGGGGGTTAGGGTAGGGGCTTTGGCTGGTTTGTATTTGGTATGTTCTAGAATTGTGGATGTGCATAGGTATGCAGTACTGTTGGAGTCAATGCAACATGCTGAAGCCAACATTTTTTCTTTCAATGGATGTGTGGCTGTGGCGGCATGGATAGACAGTTAGACACACATACAGTATAGGGAGGGATGGCCCCTCTGTCTATCTGGTTGTCCTCTCTCTAATATACAGAATACATCTGTAATATGTTGCTCACCTGCTTCCTCATAATACTGTTTTTAAATACACTGTAAGTTGAATACTCTGTGATCATAGTTTTCCATGACAGTATTTATACAGTGAATTTTTTAGAGACACACACACACGCTCACAAACTGCCATCTAAAGACAGCTACAGTCTGTGAGGTCTGATTAAGGGATAGGCCATCTTCCAGTGACAGAAATGTCATACCCTTCATCAAAAGCCAACATCAATGTGTCATTTAACGGAATCAGTGGATCAAAACATAGCAATTATGACTGCCATTTAATTTCCCAATACATCAGTATTAGCATTTATGTCCAGAGGATGCAGACGCCAAACATGCAGATGAGGTTCTGTTTATGACTGCTTCATTATGCAAGGAGGTGAGTGGTGGGGATAATTTAAAGTAAAAGCGCTGGTTGACAATTTCCGGACATGTTTTGACGGTGTGAAAAGTGGTGTGATTTTTTTTTTTTTTAAGGCTGTGCATATGGAGGTACATATGCTATCTGCTTGGCATTTTGGCATTTTTCTTGAAAAAATTAGGCTACAACAGCTTTTTCAAACTGGAACTCCAAATCACGCTTGGTTTGTATGGTAGGCTACAGACACCATAGTCTTCTTGTTTGCTAGACAGACTCATGGCGCTCCTCCAGGGGCACTTGTTGTGTCAGCAGCTGTGGAAAGAGATTAGCACAAGAATACATGTTTATATTATAACAGTTATATATTGATTATATTGACATATACAACTTCAAAATATTGATTTGAATAAGTTTGGAACACAAAGAAAACTTTGCCAGTCAAATCAACAGGTAAGATAGTCATCAGGACCAGGTACAGCCCCCTTGTGGAGTGAAAAAGTTATTACATTAGTGCTTTGTCATCCGGTCTGGTGCATTTAGGGAGCCTTTGCACGGTATACATCATTGCTGTCAACCTGCAATTGTATATTTTTGTTTGAGGATGGCTTACCACCTGGGGCCTGTTGCACAAAAGTAGAATTAAGACATCCGGGATAAATGACTCAGCTGAGCTCAATGAAGCCAAAACATGTGCGTCCAGGCTTAATTGGTTGCACAAAGACCAAGCCAGGATGAGCAGACACGGATTCATTAAGCCAGGTGAAACCAATCCTGGATAGGTGCGCGCTCACGGCTCACTCAAATAGACCCCGCCACAGATCACAGATTAACTGATTTACCATGGCAACTAGAGCCGCGTACTTTTCCCCGTCGGAAGCACAAATCCTCATGGAGGCATACGAGGAGGTAAAAGATATAATTAAGAAGAAAGGCAACACCGCCACAGTGATAAAGCAAAGAGAAAAAGCGTGGCAAAGTATTGCAGACCGCCTGAATGCGTAAGTAGTGCACAATTACACACTCACCGCTCCGCTGAAACATCACAATTACAATTCAAATATTTAATTCACATCTCCAAAAATGCAGTTGTACTGTAATTATGAAACGGTTAAATTTTTAATTGAAATGCACTGCAGATATGAGTGAAATTGTGTAAAGTAACTCCATCACACTGTATAAAGCTATGATACATTTTTTGATATTTTTACTGAAAACAAGACAAAAATACCAAGTAATTTTTTGCAGTGTGACTCCATTAAATGTGTGTGTGTGTGTGTGTGTGTGTGTAGATTAAACATGAACGGGCCAAAACGGACATGGCAGCAGGTCAAAATCAAATACAAGAACATTCTGCAGAATGGTATGGTCCCTGACTAATATTTAACAAAGCACAAGCATATATTGTACCCAGAAGGTGCCTGCTCACACATTGTCTGTACTGTTTTAGCAGTGAAAAAGAATACCCACAGACAAGGCACGGGTGGTGGGTCACCAAAGGCTGACCTTACCCCAGCAGAGGACATGGCCTTGGAGCTAAATAAAGGCAGGCCCGTCTTAGAGGGGATCCCTGGGGGGAAAGAGACGAGCATAGGTTCCTCCCAAGATGCCACCCGCTTCATTCAAGGTATGTCCTTCCATCTCTACATGGGATACAACCACATTCATATTGAATCAATTTGGACTGTCTGACTTTGGTTTACCTATTGCCTTGCAGTGTCTGGCAGCACTGTGTTCCTGTTAGAGCCACCAGCACAAGCACCAGACGATGCTGATCCAGTGAGTACTCCATCAAAGGCATACTGTAGGCCTGGCATGTCTTGTCTACTAGCTTCAATATGAATCCGATTAAATGTGATAGGGTGAAGGCCCCAGTGCAGCAGCAACAGCACATGATGGAGACGATGATGAGGAGGAGACCATCTCTCTGGATTCCAGAAGGCATGAGGTATCATGTTAAGACTGTGAAAGTACTATTTACTCTACAATGGTGAGGAGTCCTCATCAAAATCAAAAAATCTAATTTCTTTTACAGGACCCAGATGCTATACAGTGGGAAAACCAGCCTGGCAACATAGTGCGTATTAATAAAAGGACACCACATCCTGCCAAATTCCAGCTGCGCTAATTGTATTGTGTTCACAGAGCTCACAAGCTATCAGAAAGTTGTATGGCAACCACCTCCGGCGCCAAATAGAACTGGCAGACATAGACATTCAGTACAAGAAGAAAAAGATGGAAAATCTTGCACTGGAGTCCGAAATAAAAAAGAGGACAATTAGGAAACTGGACCTTGAAATAAAAAAACTTGAGAGGGAGGTGAGATATGCCTTCAATGTACACTGTATGCTAACTGTAACACAAATGTATTAATCATTATTTTTCTTTCCTCCCCCAGCTCCAAGAAGATGACACAGCTCAAAATAAAAATTAGGTATATTCTCGTAAAGTCAAGTGAGCCATGACATATGAGCTCTTATTGTGAGCACACAGGACGGTGGCATCTTTCTAAGGTTTTTTTTATTTTCCCAGCAATCAGTACAACCAAGTCATCGTTATAAGGCATCGCCCTCTTTTGCCCACCCCCCCAGCACCAGGTGTGGCCACTAGCCTATATGAAGGCCCAAAATTGTGTGTTCCTTTCTGCTCTGACAATGGCATGCCCATTCGTGCGAGATGTGGTGGATGAAGAAGCACTTGTGCTGAGGAGAGCCTTCAGGCGAGAAAGGGTCTTCAGGGACCGGTTGGACCCACTGGCCTTCCCTGATGACCATCTATATGAAAGATACAGGTTTTCTGCAGATGGCATCAGGTATCTATGCAGACTACTGGGTCCCAGGATTAAGCACCGCACTGCACGGAGCCATGCACTGAGTGTGGAGCAAATGGTTTGTGTGGCCTTGCGCTTTTTTGCTAGTGGAGCCTTCCTGTACTCAGTGGGGGATGCAGAACAGCTGAACAAGGCCACAATTTGCCGCACAATAAGGAGTGTGTGTCTGGCTATCAAAGCATTAGCAGATGTCTTCATCTCCTTCCCTGGCCACAGAAGACTCTGTGACATCAAAGAGGAGTTCTATAGGATTGCAGGTAAGAGGATCTACAAATTACAGGACAACTGTTAACACATAGTAGGATACTCATTACTTTGTGTGACAGGTTTCCCCAATGTCATTGGTGCAGTGGACTGCACACACATAAGGATAAAAGCCCCCTCAGGTGCCCATGAGGCCGATTTTGTGAATAGGAAATCCTTTCACAGCATTAATGTTCAGGTGAACATAACTTTTTGATATTGTCCATTGACGAACACTCTGCATTGCCAGTGATGTGCATTGATTGGTGTAATATTCCTCATCTTATGATTTCAGATGGTCTGCAATGCTGACTGTGTGATCAGCAATGTTGTGGCAAAATGGCCTGGCTCAGTCCATGACTCCAGAATCTTTCGGGCCTCTGAAATATATCAGTGCCTATCACAAGGTAAGCCACACAACCCCTATTTATAACCATCATGGCTGTGTCAAGAATATCACTGTGTTTATGAGGTAGTAATGATGAGATTTTGTGTTGACAGGTGAATTCTCTGGTGTGTTGCTGGGAGACAGGGGGTATGGCTGCCAGCCTTTTCTCCTGACACCTTTCACAAACCCCCAGGAAGCACAGCAGGCCTACAACCATGCCCATGCCAGGACCAGGGCCAGAGTTGAAATGACCTTTGGCCTCCTGAAGGCACGCTTTCACTGCCTTCACAAATTAAGGGTCAGCCCTGTTAGGGCATGTGATATTACTGTGGCTTGTGCTGTCCTCCACAATGTGGCCTGCCTGAGGAAGGAGAGGGCCCCCAGAGTGCCACCAGCCATGGACTGGGACAATCCGGCAATCTTCCCTGATGACGACAGTGGTCGGCTGCTGAGGGACCAATATGTGTTGAATTATTTTAGTTAGTATGTGTGCTTTCAATTTTGGTTAAATATGTCCTGCGGTGGCAGAGGAATTTGGGTTTTTTTGGGTTCGTTTTTTGACGAATTTGGCCTCTTATGATGTTTGTGCGGTATACTGTGTGTAATACAAGGCTGCAGGGAGGCTACTGCATCCATTCATTTGTCTGTTCAGTTGATGTGTATGGATTTGTCCTGCATTTATTTTAGTGTGCAGACATGCAGGGTGTGTTATATACAGACCTTTGAATGTGTATGTATCATTTTGTATAATATGCTTGGATTCTGTGCTTTCCATCTTGTAGAGTCACTGTGACTTCAGTTTCGAAAGGAGCTGATGGTTTACCTGCTTTGTTTTGTCCTTATTCAATAAAGGAACATAATGTTACACATTGTGTTTTTATATTCATATGGAATGTGTATTTGTTTATATGACAGAGTACTAGGGCCACACTGAAGAAAAAGGATAAAGTCATAAATTTATGAGGCTGGTTCTTTCTGCAGAAAAGCTACATATTGTTTTTACAGTTTTGATACTTATGACAATGTGATACTTAATATTCTGGCACATCAGCATGTCTTTGTTTATGAAACCATACTGAAGTACAATTTCACGAAATGCCCCACATCTGTCATTTTAACAACTGTCCTCCTTTAAAACAACTGGTTACAATATTATGACTTGTGTTTTTTTCCCCTCTGTGGCCCTAATATTCTATCATTTTATATATAGCCTTATAGTCTATGGGAAACTAAATTATCTAATGATAGCAACATCATCTAAAAATAATTTTTTATCCAAAATCATTGAAATTAATGATCACAAACGTTTAAATAATAACAGTGGGTCTAGTTATATGTGATAACAATGTATAGTGAGCAGTGAAATAACTATTGGTTTCCATTTGTGGTGACTGCTGACTGACATTAGGGATGAGATTAAATAGATCCTGGAATTTAGCCTGGTCTGGAGCAGGCTAGCTCCACAGAATAAATCATGGTAATTTATACCATAACATATCCTCCTGCCCCCTATCCATCTTTAGTGCAACCGGATTACGGATCAATTGAGCCAGGATCACCAAGATATCCTGGCTTAATCCCTTATCCTAGTTTTGTGCAACAGGCCCCTGTTGCCAAGTGTAGTGTATATATTAAATGTTGTGCATTGGCATATTTCACTAGCCTACCATAGACGACAATGCTAAGGCACCGGCTTTATCGTCTCTGTGCAAAGGCAATCGGTCTGTGTTTGGTTCAAATTATCCGTCATCATGAGGCAATTTTTCTGGAAAGGAAGTGGTGACCTATATTGACCCGGAATTGGACGCCAAATCCGAGCGATTCTATCGGAGGAGTAAACATGGAGGACAACGGCGGTGAAGATCCTGTTAATAACAACAATAATACAACGGTATCTTCTGAGGGATCTATTATTAAGGTTACAGTCAAAACCCCGAAAGATAAGGAAGAAATCGCCATCTCGGAAGATGCCTCGGTCACTCAGGTTCGTTCATTTTGTTAATCCGTAGCTTGCTAGCGAGCGGCCACAAACGTTAGCTGCTTTGCTACATCATCATCATGCCCCTGCCCACTTGTGTGTGTGTGTGTGTGTGTGTGGGGTTAAGCATGTTGTTAGTTAGCGAGCTAACATTATAGAATTGGACGGTGTAGCGATATTTATAGCAAACTATTCACTAACTTTGTTATAATACCACTCTCAACTACTCTAGTCCTCCATATTGTTAGGTGCTTAGTTGTTTTATGTAGCCTAGCTAACGTTAGCTAACCGGCTTTCCAACTCAACATATGACAGCTGATTCCCTGCACAGTCAAGGCAATGTGTCGTGTGACTTCTGTATGTTAGTCATAAAAAAAACAATATTTTAACTAAGTAGTTAGCTAACTAGGTAAATTGTTAGTTAACGTTGAATAAATGTTGTTAGCTAAATGCTAACGTTAGCTATCTAGTTTCTTAGCTGTTTCTCCAGAAACAACTTTGTGCTGGCCTTGGTACTCTATAAACAGTCTTTTTCTTCAGAATGTAACGGCACCTCATTGTTCTGAATATCAGTTACTGGACTTTAGATTTCTGTCCATGTGAATCATCTCTCCCATACACAAGTCCCCCTGTTACATTCAAGCTGATGTGTTATGAATCTGTCAGCTAATGTCTCTTTTCTTCCTGTCCTGTCACTCCAGTCCTGATTGATATCCTGAACAGCTTAATGGCCTACAGCTTATTTTACTCCTGTTTAATGTGCCTCTCATATGTGTAGTATTCTTGTTGATCACTGGAGGCACAACACTAAGAGTGATTTGGTATTTGTGATAGGGTAGTATGATTCCTGTAATAGGATAAGCAATGAGCATTTACCCAGAGATGAGCAATGAGGATTTACCCAGAGATGAGCAATGAGCATTTACCCAGAGATGAGCAATGAGCATTTACCCAGAGATGAGCAATGAGCATTTACCCAGAGATGAGCAATGAGCATTTACCCAGAGATGAGCAATGAGCATTTACCCAGAGATGAGCAATGAGCATTTACCCAGAGATGAGCAATGAGCATTTACCCAGAGATGAGCAATGAGCATTTACCCAGAGATGAGCAATGAGCATTTACCCAGAGATGAGCAATGAGCATTTACCCAGAGATGAGCAATGAGCATTTACCCAGAGATGAGCAATGAGCATTTACCCAGAGATGAGCAATGAGCATTTACCCAGAGATGAGCAATGAGCATTTACCCAGAGATGAGCAATGAGCATTTACCCAGAGATGAGCAATGAGCATTTACCCAGAGATGAGCAATGAGCATTTACCCAGAGATGAGCAATGAGCATTTACCCAGAGATGAGCAATGAGCATTTACCCAGAGATGAGCAATGAGCATTTACCCAGAGATGAGCAATGAGCATTTACCCAGAGATGAGCAATGAGCATTTACCCAGAGATGAGCAATGAGCATTTACCCAGAGATGAGCAATGAGCATTTACCCAGAGATGAGCAATGAGCATTTACCCAGAGATGAGCAATGAGCATTTACCCAGAGATGAGCAATGAGCATTTACCCAGAGATGAGCAATGAGCATTTACCCAGAGATGAGCAATGAGGATTTACCCAGAAACAAGACTTTAGAATTAAAATCAGTTAATTGAGAATTGTTTGACTACGTCTCTTTGTTTCCCTTTCTTCCCTCATCTGCCGCCCTCTTTCTCTTGCTGTCCATCCCTCCTCTCTCTCTATATATCTTTCTCCTTTCCCAGTTTAAGGAGGAGATCTCGCGGAGGTTCAAAGCCAAGCAGGATCAGTTGGTTCTGATCTTTGCAGGGAAGATCCTGAAGGACGGGGACTCGCTCAACCAACACGGCATCAAGGACGGCCTGACAGTCCACCTGGTCATAAAGACGGCACACAAGTAAGATGATGCAAAATGGATATTGTGTTTTAGTTGGATACTGTCGTCTTCTTCGGACTTTTGGCAGAAAGGGAAAATGGGAATTGGAATTGGAAAAGGAATTGCTTGGTCAACTTTTGAATAGGTGAATAGGCTATATGTAGTGTCTCCACTTGCATCGTCGAATAGCTTTCGGTGACGCAACTGGTTAGGATGTATTAAAGCGGGCGGTCACGTGTTTTTGCAGAATAGTATTACTAGTTTGAGCCGACAGATCTATAACTGACATTTCTATGTGAATTTGGTCGGGTCGCCAAATTCATATTGCATATTGTAGCTTTAATGGGGTTATGGAAAAATTACTGATCAGTGCATTGTCCCTCCAGGGCAGGAGATGGCGCTAGTTCCTGCACCTCCCAGGTGGGCAGCAGTAGTGGCAGCTCCTCGGGCCCCAGTTCTGCAGTCCACACCTCCACAGTAGGGACCACTGGAGGCCCTGCCTCGGCACCCCCACAGACCCCCAACATACTGAGTGAGTTTACAAAGCTAAATAAGTACACACTTCTAATCTTATCTACCCACCCCCTCACACACACCCAACAGTTTATACTGAAAAAGACATCGACAACAATTTCCAAAGATCATTACTATCACCATCACACCCTCTGACCATGCCCCTCTCCCTCCCTTCTAGCCGGGTTCGGTGACCTGTCCAGTCTGAGCAGCATGGGCATGGGCTCAGCTAACTTCATGGAGCTGCAGCAGCAAATGCAGAGCCAGCTGATGTCCAACCCAGAGATGCTGTCTCAGATCATGGAGAACCCCCTGGTGCAGAACATGATGTCCAACCCAGACCTGATGAGGCAGATGATTGTGGCCAACCCTCAGATGCAGCAGCTGATGGAGCGCAACCCCGAGATCTCCCACATGCTCAACAACCCCGAGCTTATGAGACAGGTGAGGGACCTTACAGTGAAATGCTTACTTACGAGCCCCTAACCACCAATGCAGTTTAAAAAAAATACAGATAAGAATAAGAAATAAAAGTAACAAGTAATTAAAGAGCAGCATTAAAATAACGATAGCAAGACTATATACAGGGGGGTACCGGTACAGAGTCAATGTGCGGGGGCACCAGTTAGTTGAGGTAGTATGTACATGTGGGTAGAGTTATTAAAGTGACTATGCATAGATGATAACAACAGAGAGTAGCAGTGGTGTAAAAGAGGGGGGGGGGGGGGGCAATGCAAGTAGTCTGGGTAGTCATTTGATTAATGTTCAGGAGTCATGGCTTGGGGGTAGAAGCTGTTTAGAAGCCTCTTGGACCTAGACTTGACGCTGCGGTACCGCTTGCAGTGCGGTAGCAGAGAGAACAGTCTGACTAGAGTGGCTGGAGGCTTTGACAATTTTTAGGGCCTTTCTCTGACACTGCCTGATATAGAGGTCCTGGATGGCAGGAAGCTTGGCCCCAGTGATGCACTGGGCCGTTCACACTACCCTCTGTAGTGCCTTGCGGTCGGAGGTCGAGCAGTGTCCATACCAGGCAGTGATGTGTACCAGTCAGGATGCTCTCGATGGTGCATCTGTAGAACCTTTTGAGGATCTGAGGACCCATGCCATATCTTTTCAGTCTCCTGAGGGGGAATAGGTTTTGTCGTGCCCTCTTCACGACTGTCTTGGTGTGCTTGGACCATGTTAGTTTGTTGGTGATGTGGACACCAAGGAACTTGAAGCTCTCAACCTGCTCCACTGCAGCCCCGTCGATGAGAATGGGGGCGTGCTAGGTCCTCTTTTTCCTGTTATCCACAATCATCTCCTTTGTCTTGATCACGTTGAGGGAGAGAATGTTGTCCTGGGACCACACGGCCAGGTCTCTGACCTCCTCCCTATAGGCTGTCTCGTCGTTGTCGGTGATCAGGCCTACCACTGTTGTGTCATCGGCAAACTTAATGATGGTGTTGGAGTCGTGCCTGGCCGTGCAGTCATGAGTGAACAGGGAGTACAGGAGGGGACCGAGCACGTACCTCTGAGAGGCCCCTGTGTTGAGGATCAGCGTGGCGGATGTGTTGTTACCTACCCTTACCACCTGGGGGCGGCCCGTCAGGAAGTCCAGGATCCAGTTGCAGAGTGAGGTGTTTAGTCCCAGAGTCCTTAGCTTATTGATGAGCTTTCAGGGCACTATGGTGTTGAACGCTGAGCTGTAGTCAATGTATAGCATTCTCACATAGGTGTTCCTTTTGTCCAGGTGGTAAAGGGCAGTGTGGAGTGCAATAGAGATTAGAGGTTGACCAATTAATCGACATGGCAGATTGATTAGGGCCGATTTCAAGTTTTCATAACAATTGGTAATCTGCCTTTTTGGACGACGATTACATTGCAATCCACGAGCAGACTGCGTGGCAGGCTGACCACCTGTTACACGAGTGCTGCATCAAAATGACCTTGTGGCTGCAAGGAGCCAAGGTAAGTTGCTAGCTAGCATTAAACTTATCTTATAAAAAACAATCAATCTTCACATAATCACTAGTTAACTACACATGGTTGACGATATTACTAGGTTAACTAGCTTGTTCTGCGTTGCATGTAATCAATGCCGTGCCTGTTCATTTATTATCGAATCACAGCCTACTTCAACATGATGATTTAACAAAAGCTCATTCGTGAAAAAAAACACAATTGTTGCAATAATGTACCTAACCATAAACATCAATGCCTTTCTTAAAATCAATACACAAGTATATATTTTTTAAACCTGCATATGCAGTTAAAGTAAATTAATGTTAGAAGGCAATATTAACTAGGAAAATTGTCATTTCTTTTGCGTTCAGTGCAAGCAGAATCAGGGTATTTGCAGCAGTTTGGGCCGCCTGGCTCGTTGCGAACTGTTGAAGGGCCATTTATTCCTAACAAAGACCGTAATAAATGTTCCTGGATTTTACATAATTACTACTTAACATTGAAGGTTGTGCAATGTAACAGTAATATTTAGACTTAGGGTTGCCATCCATTCGATAAAATACGGAACGGTGCCGTATTTCACTGAGATTAAACGTTTTGTTTTTCGAAATTATAGTTTCCGAATTTGACCATATTAATGACCAAAGGCTCGTATTTCTGTGTGTTTATTATATTATAATTAAGTATATGATTTGATAGAGCAGTCTGACTGAGCGGTGATAGGCAGCAGCAGGCTCGTAAGCATTCATTCAAATATATACAGTGGGGAGAAGAAGTATTTGATACACTGCCGATTTTGCAGGTTTTCCTACTTACAAAGCATGTAGAGGTCTGTCATTTTTTATCATAGGTACACTTCAACTGTGAGAGACGGAATCTAAAACAAAAATCCAGAAAATCACATTGTATGATTTTTAAGTAATTCATTTGCATTTTATTGCATGACATAAGTATTTGATACATCAGAAAAGCAGAACTTAATATTTGGTACAAAAACCTTTGTTTGCAATTATAGAGATCATACGTTTCCTGTAGTTCTTGACAAGGTTTGCACACACTGCAGCAGGGATTTTGGCCCCACTCCTCCATACAGACCTTCTCCAGATCCTTCAGGTTCCGGGGCTGTCGCTGGGCAATACGGACTTTCAGCTGCCTCCAAAGATTTTCTATTGGGTTCAGGTCTGGAGACTGGCTAGGCCACTCCAGGACCTTGAGATGCTTCTTACGGAGCCAGTCCTTAGTTGCCCTGGCTGTGTATTTCGGTTCGTTGTCATGCTGGAAGACCCAGCCACGACCCATCTTCAATGCTCTTACTGTTGGAAGGAGGTTGTTGGCTAAGATCTCGCGATACATGGCCCCATCCATCCTCCCCTCAATACGGTGCAGTCGTCCTGTCCCCTTTGCAGAAAAGCATCCCCAAAGAATGATGTTTCCACCTCCATGCTTCACGGTTGGGATGGTGTTCTTGGGGTTGTACTCATCCTTCTTCTTCCTCCAAACACGGCGAGTGGAGTTTAGACCAAAAAGCTCTATTTTTGTCTCATCAGACCACATGACCTTCTCCCATTCCTCCTCTGGATCATCCAGATGGTCATTGGCAAACTTCAGACGGGCCTGGACATGCGCTGGCTTGAGCAGGGGGACCTTGCGTGTGCTGCAGGATTTTAGTCCATGACAGCGTAGTGTGTTACTAATGGTTTTCTTTGAGACTGTGGTCCCAGCTCTCTTCAGGTCATTGACCAGGTCCTGCCGTGTAGTTCTGGGCTGATCGTCTCACCTTCCTTATGATCATTGATGCCCCAGGAGGTGAGATCTTGCATGGAGCCCCAGACCGAGGGTGATTGACCGTCATCTTGAACTTCTTCCATTTTCTAATAATTGCGCCAACAGTTGTTGCCTTCTCACCAAGCTGCTTGCCTATTGTCCTGTAGCCCATCCCAGCCTTGTGCAGGTCTACAATTTTATTCCTGATGTCCTTACACAGCTCTCTGGTCTTGGCCATTGTGGAGAGATTGGAGTCTGTTTGATTGAGTGTGTGGACAGGTGTCTTTTATACAGGTAACGAGTTCAAACAGGTGCAGTTAATACAGGTAATGAGTGGAGAACAGGAGGGCTTCTTAAAGAAAAACTAACAGGTCTGTGAGAGCCGGAATTCTTACTGGTTGGTAGGTGATCAAATACTTATGTCATGCAATAAAATGCAAATGAATTACTTAAAAATCATACAATGTGATTTTCTGGATTTTTGTTTTAGATTCCGTCTCTCACAGTTGAAGTGTACCTATGATAAAAAGTACAGACCTCTACATGCTTTGTAAGTAGGAAAACCTGCAAAATTGACAGTGTATCAAATACTTGTTCTCCCCACTGTATATATATTTATGAAATAAATGACAACAATATATATATATAAAAATCGTTCGATTTAATCGGTATCGGCTATTTTTGGTCCTCCAGTAATCGGTATTGGTGTTGAGAAATCATAATCGGTTGACCTCTAATAGAGATTGCATGATCTGTTGGGGTGGTATGCAAACCAGGCAGTACCTGGTTCATGTCCAGGGTGCATCACATCCGGCCGTGATTGGAAGTCCCATAGGGCAGCACACAATTGGCCCAGCGTCTACCGGATTTGGCTGGGGTAGGCTGTCATTGTAAATAAGAATTTGTTCTTAACTGACTTGCCTAGTTAAGCATGCTCGCAGTACACGTCCTGGTAATCCGTCTGGCCCTGCAACCTTGTGAATGTTGACCCGTTTAAAGGTCTTACTCACATTGGCTGCGGAGAGCGTGCTGGTGATCTCATGCATGTGCTCTCATGCATATTTCAGTGTTATTTGCCTTGAAGCGAGCATAGAAGTAGTTTAGCTCGTCTGGTAGGCTTGTGTCACTGGGCAGCTCTCGGCTGTGTTTCCCTTTGTAGTCTGTAATGGTTTGCGAGCCCTGCCACATCCGACGAGCGTCAGAGCCGATGTAGTACGATTCAATCTTATTAACGTTTTGCCTGTTTGTTGGAGGGCATAGCGGGATTTCTTATAAGCTTCCGGGATAGAGTCCCGCTCCTTGAAAGCGGCTGCTCTAGCCTTTATTTCAGTGCGGATGTTGCTTATAATCCATGGCTTCTGTTTGGGGTTAGTACGTACAGTCACTGTGGGGACGACGTCATTGATGCACTTATTGATGTAGCCAATGACTGATGTTGTGTAATCCTCAATGCCATCGGAGGAATCTCGGAACATATTCCAGTCTGTGCTAGCAAAACAGTCCTGTAGCTTAGCATCTGCTTCATCTGACCACTGTTTTATTGATCTAGTCACTGGTGCTTCCTGCTTTAATTTTCCCTTGTAAACAGGAATTAGGAGGATAGAATTATGGTCAGATTTGCCAAATGGAGGGCGAGGGAGAGCTTTGTATGCGTCTCGGTGTGTGGAGAAAAGGTTGTCCAGAGTTTTTTTTTTTTTACCCTCTGGTTGCACATTTAACATGCTGATAGAAATTTGGTAAAACGGATTTAACTTCACTAGGGTAGGGGGCAGCACTCTGAATTTTGGATGAAAAGCGTGCCCAAATTAAACTGCCTGCTACTCAGGCCCAGAAGCTAGGATATGCATATAATTAGTTTGGATAGAAAACACTCTAAAGTTTCCATAACTGTTAAAATAATGTCTGAGTATAACAGAACTGATATGGCAGGTGAAAACCTGAGGAAAATCCATCCAGGAAGAACTATTATTTTGAAAGGCTGTTTTTCCATTGAAAGCCTATCCACCATACAAAGACTTAGGACCCAGTTCACGATCTCTATGGCTTCATCTACATGTGGCCAGTCTTTAGGCATTGTTTCAGGCTTTTACTCTGAAAAATTAGGGAGATACAGCACTTTCAATGAGTGGACAGTGGACATTTCCAGACATGAGCCAAGCGTGTGATCGGGAGCTCGCCTTTCTTGTTTCTCTTTTTCTATTGACGAAGCTTTTGTCCTGTTGAAATATTATTTATGACAAAAACAACCTGAGGATTAATTTTAAACACCGTTTGACATGTTTCTACGAACCTTTACTGTACTTTTTTTGACTTTTCGTCTGGATGTTGAGGGCGCGCATTGTGCCTTTGGATTACTGAACTAAACGCACCAACAAAAAGGTTTTTGGACATAAAGAGGGACATTATCGAACAAAACAAACATTTATTGTCTAACATGGAGACCTGGGAGTGCCACCAGATGAAGATCATCAAAGGTAAGTGATTAATTTTAACTCTATTTCTGACTTTTGTGACACCTCTCCTTGGTTGGAAAATGATTATGGTTTTCTGTGACTGGTTTTCTGTGACTGGGCGCTGACCTAACTTAATCGCATGGTGTGCTTTTGCCGTAAAGCCTTTTTGAAATCTGACACAGCGGCTGGATTAACAAGACGTTTATCTTTAATCCTATGTATAAAACTTGTATTTTTCATCAATGTTTATGATGAGTATTTCTGTAATTTGATGTGGCTCTCTGAAATTTCACCGGATGTTTGTTTGAGACAATGATTACTGTAGATAACGCGCCAATTTCAACTGAGGTTTTTGGACATAAAGATGAACTTTATCAAATAAAACACACATTTATTGTGTAACATGAAGTCCTGTGAGTGCCATCTGATGAAGATCATCAAAGGTTAGTGATTAATTTAATCGCTATTTCTGACTTTTGTGAGCCCTCTCCTTGGCTGGAAAATGGCTGTATGGTTTTCTGTGACTAGGCGCTGACCTAACATAATTGCGTGGTGTGCTTTTGCTGTAAAGCCTTTTTGAAATCGGACACTGTGGTTGAATTTACAAGAAGTTTCTTTAAAATGGTGTATAATACTTGTATGTTTGAGCAATTTTAATTATGGGATTTCTGTTTTTTTTTTTTTTGGCGCCCTGCAATTTCACTTGCTGTTGTTGAGGTCTGACGCTACCGTCCCACTGGTGCCAGACGGGTTAAGTTTCCCTGCATTAAAGTCCCTGGCTACTAGTGAGCATTTTCTTGTTTGCTTATGGCGGAATACAGCTCATTCAATGCTGTCTTAGTGCCAGTCTCAGTCTGTGGTGGTATGTAGACAGAATGGAAGGCCATTTTAATTGCGCTGGAGACACAGTACACTGGCAGGTTGGGATTGGCTAGAGTGTACTGTGTCACACACAGGTTGGGATTGGCCGGAGTATACTGTGTTGCTGACAGGTTGGGATTGGCTGGAGGTTGCTGGATCACTGACAGGTTGGGATTGGCTGGAGGTTGCTGGATCACTGTCAGGTTGGGATTGGCTGGAGTGTACTGTGTTGCTGACAGGTTGGGATTGGCTGGAGGTGTACTGTGTTACTGACGGGTTGGGATTGGCTGGAGGTGTACTGTGTTACTGACAGGTTGGGATTGGCTGGAGTGTACTGTTACTGACGGCTTGGGATTGGCTGGAGTTTACTGTGTTACTGACAGGTTGGGATTGGCTGGAGTGTACTGTGTTACTGACGGGTTGGGATTGGCTGGAGTGTACTGTGTTACTGACGGGTTGGGATTGGCTGGAGTGTACTGGATCACTGACGGGTTGGGATTGGCTGGAGTGTACTGGATCACTGACGGGTTGGGATTGGCTGGAGTGTACTGTGTTACTGACGGGTTGGGATTGGCTGGAGTGTACTGTGTTACTGACGGGTTGGGATTGGCTAGAGTGTACTGTTACTGACGGCTTGGGATTGGCTGGAGTTTACTGTGTTACTGACGGGTTGGGATTGGCTGGAGTGTACTGGGTCACTGACGGGTTGGGATTGGCTGGAGTGTACTGGATCATTGACGGGTTGGGATTGGCTGAAGTGTACTGTGTCACTAACAGGTTGGGATTGGCTGGAGTTTACTGTGTTACTGACAGGTTGGGATTGGCTGGAGTGTACTGTGTCACTAACAGGTTGGGATTGGCCGGAGTGTACTGGATCACTGACAGGTTGGGATTGGCTGGAGTTTACTGTGTTACTGACAGGTTGGGATTGGCTGGAGTGTACTGTGTTACTGACAGGTTGGGATTGGCTGGAGTGTACTGTGTTACTGACAGGTTGGGATTGGCTGGAGTGTACTGTGTTACTGACGGGTTGGGATTGGCTGGAGTGTACTGTGTTACTGACAGGTTGGGATTGGCTGGAGTGTACTGTGTTACTGACAGGTTGGGATTGGCTGGAGTGTACTGTGTTACTGACGGGTTGGGATTGGCTGGAGTGTACTGTGTTTCTGACGGGTTGGGATTGGCTGGAGTGTACTGTGTTACTGACAGGTTGGGATTGGCTGGAGTTTACTGTGTTACTGACAGGTTGGGATTGGCTGGAGTTTACTGTGTTACTGACAGGTTGGGATTGGCTGGAGTTTACTGTGTTACTGACAGGTTGGGATTGGCTGGAGTGTACTGTGTTACTGACAGGTTGGGATTGGCTGGAGTGTACTGTGTTACTGACAGGTTGGGATTGGCTGGAGTGTACTGTGTTACTGACAGGTTGGGATTGGCTGGAGTTTACTGTGTTACTGACAGGTTGGGATTGGCTGGAGTTTACTGTGTTACTGACAGGTTGGGATTGGCTGGAGTGTACTGTGTTACTGACAGGTTGGGATTGGCTGGAGTGTACACAGAAGTTAGATTTGGCTAATAATTTAGCAGCTGCTTTTTTTCAATTTTTTTTTCTAACTTTGGGAAGTCTACTGCTTTTTGAGAGGCATCTTTACATTTAGCTGCATTCTAAATTATTTAAAGAAATAGGTTTCTCAGACACAGATTAAGTTTAGTCCTGGACTAATAAGAAAGTGAGAAAAATTTTAATAATTTTTGTCCATAATAAGGTTTAGCCTTATCTGTGTCTGGAAAATATGTTTGGTCTAGCTTACCCCTCTTGAGTCCCTGTACCCCAGAACCCAGCCTAGCTGAAAAATTCCTGTCAACACCTTCCTGTTCCCTTCTCCTCAGACCATGGAGCTGGCCAGGAACCCTGCTATGATGCAGGAGATGATGCGTAACCAGGACCGGGCACTTAGCAACCTGGAGAGCATCCCGGGGGGCTACAACGCCCTGCGAAGGATGTACACAGACATCCAGGAACCCATGTTCAGCGCCGCACGAGACCAGGTACCCACTGATGACAGTTAATTCAAATCAATTGACATCACGACTAAGTTAAAATTCAAACCAGGGATTCACCCATTTTTGAAAGGTTTTTCAGCCTCAGAAACAAACTCTAAGCTATCCCATGGAGAGTGCTGAACATAAACTCCAATGGTATTCAACAAGTTGATAATGACTTATTTCTCTCCTCTCTCCCAGTTTGGAAACAACCCTTTCTCAGCCCTGGGGGGCAACTCTGATGGGGGGGTGCAGCCGTCGAGGACAGAGAACCGGGAACCGCTGCCCAACCCATGGGGCCCCCCCAGCTCCACCACCCCCTCTGAGGGTGGAGGGGGCACGGGCACCACAGGCTCGTCTACCACTGGCAGCACCAACCCCAGTGTCTCCAACCCTCTGGGTGTCAACTCTGCCAGTCTGGGAAATGGTACGGTAATACATAGACTGACTTCCTGTTGAAGTGACAGCATTCAGTTGATATACTACAGCTTCACATACTGTAATAGCACATGTGGACGTGAATTCTTAAATGCATACTTATCAATTCTTGACACCCATACATACAGTGCATTCAGACCCCTTGAGTTTTTCCACATTTTGTTACGTAACAGCCTTATTCTAAAATGGATTAAATATATATTTTTCCTCAATACCCCATAATGACAAATACCCCACAATGACAAAGAAAAAAAACAAGTGTAGACATTTTTGAAAATGTATTAAAATTAAAAACGGAAATATCACATTTACGTAAGTATTCAGACCCTTTACTCTGTACTTTGTTATAGCACCTTTGGAAGCGATTACAGCCTCAAGTCTTCTTCAAGCTTGGCACAACTGTATTTGGGGAGTTTCTCCCTTTCTTCTCTGCAGATCCTCTCAAGCTCTGTCAGGTTGGATGGGGAGCATCGCTACACAGCTATTTTCAGGTCTCTCCAGAGATGTTCGATCGGGTTCAAGTCTGGGCTCTGGCTGGGCCACTCAAGGACATTCAGAGACCGAAGCCACTCCTGCGTTGTCTTGGCTGTGTGCTTAGGGTCGTTGTCCTGTTGGAAAGTGAATCTTCGCCCCAGTCTGAGTTCTTCAGCACTCTGGAGCAGGTTTTCATCAAGGATCTCTCTCTACTTTGCTCAGTTATCTTTCCCTTGATCCTGACTAGTCTCCCAGTCCCTGCCTCTGGAAAAAAAATCCCCACAGCATGATGCTGCCACCACCATGCTTCACCGTAGGGATGGGGCCAGGTTTCCTCTAGACGTGACGTTTGGCATTCAGGCCAAAGAGTTCACTCTTGGTTTTATCCGACCAGAGAATCTTGTTTCTCATGGTCTGAGAGTCCTTTAGTTGCCTTTTAGAAAACTCCAAGCGGGCTGTCATGTGCCTTTTACTGAGTGGCTTCCGTCTGGCCACTCTACCATAAAGGCCTGATTGGTGGAGTATTGCAGAGATGGTTGTCCTTCTGGAAGTTTCTCCCATCTCCACAGAAGAACTCTGGAGCTCTGTCAGAGTGACCATCGGGTTCTTGGCCACCTCCCTGACCAAGGCCCTTCTCCCCCGATTGCTCAGTTTGTCAGGGCGGCCAGCTCTAGGAAGAGTCTTGGTGGTTCCAAACTTCTTCCATTTAAGAATGATGGACGCCAATGTGTTCTTGGTGACCTTCAATGCTGCAGAAATTGGTGTGTGCCTTTACAAATCATGTCCAATCAATTGAATTTACCACAGGTGGACTCCAGTCAAGTTGTAGAAACATCTCAAGGATGGATGGAATCAATGGAAACAGGATGCACCTGAGCTCAATTTCAAGTCTCATAGCAAAGGGTCTCAATACTTATGTAAATAAGGTATCTGTTTTATTTTTAATACATTTGCTAAAATGTCTAAACCTGTTTTCGCTTTGTCATTATGGGGTATTGTGTGTAGATTGATGAGGATTTGTTTTTATTTAATCAGTTTTAGAATAAGGCTGTATCCTAACAGATTGTGGAAAAAGTCAAGGGGGGTCTGCATACTTCCGAATGCGCTGTATGTCAAGTTGGGGATTGTAAACACACACACACACACACACACACACAACTGCACTTACCCACCCCCCATCAACCTCTCTCTCTCTGTGTGTGTGTGTGTGTGTGTGTCCCAGGCATGTTCAGCAGTCCAGGCATGCAGAGTCTGATGCAGCAGATTTCAGAGAACCCCCAGCTGATGCAGAACATGCTGTCTGCTCCCTACATGCGCAGTATGATGCAGTCTCTGGCCCAGAACCCAGACATGGCCTCTCAGGTCTGTAGCAACAGAGTAGTGGGGGTTATCATGGTTCATAAAGTCACTTTAAGTGTGTCATATGGCACCCTATTCCCTTTATAGTACACTACTACCCATGGGGGCCATGGTTAAAAGTAGTGCACTATAAATAGGGTGACATTTGGGACACAAATAATCTGAACGCAGGGGGATCCATAGGAATCGATGGGAATGGGTTGTCTGTAATTAATTGGCAGCTGTACAGAACAGATCCAGCTGGCAGTGCTGTACCTCGAGGTATCTAGAACAGGTCCAGCTGGCTGGCAGTGCTGTACCTCGAGGTATCTAGAACAGGTCCAGCTGGCTGGCAGTGCTGTACCTCGAGGTATCTAGAAGAGGTCCAGCTGGCTGGCGGTGCGGTACCTATCTCCATATAGATAGACCGATGTGAGGAAGAGGGTGACTGACAGGACCCTGATCTTCTCTCACCTTCTGTGTCTCCCGCAGGTGTTGATGAATAATCCCCTGTTTGCTGGAAATCCCCAACTGCAGGAACAGTTCAGGAGCCAGCTGCCTGTCTTCCTGCAGCAGGTATACACACACACACACACACACACACACACACACACACACACACACACACACACACACACACTCTAACAGACAAATGTATAACAGAGCTGAACCTGTCCCAAGGACTTGATTGAATTGTTTGAGTCTGGACTGGATGATTTGTTTCAGAATGTTAATTGATTCATTGTTAGTTTGATTGTGACTGTTGTTTAGATGCAGAACCCAGAGGCGCTCTCTGTCATGACCAACCCCCGAGCCATGCAGGCTCTCCTCCAGATACAACAGGGCCTACAGACGCTGCAGACAGAAGCACCAGGACTCATGCCCAGGTACACACACACTGATGTACACACACCCACACACTGATGCACACACTCACACTGACATATACACACACACACACCACAGGAGGTTGGTGGCACCTTAATTGGGGAGGATGGGCTCGTGGTAATGGCTGGAGCGGAATGGTATCAAATACAACAAACGCTCTGTTCCAGACATTATTGTGAGCCGTCCTCCCCTCAGAAGCCTCCGCTGACGAACACACACACTGACACACACACACACACACACACTGAGACACACTTTGGGTAGTAGCCTAAATACTCTGTTAGGCAATATGTTCTCGGAGTCTGTACTAACCCCTTTGTGTCTCCCAGTTTGGCACCGGGTGGGCTGCCAGGTGGTCTACCAGGGGGGCTAGTAGGTGGATTACCAGGTGGAATACCCACAACCCCCCTGTCCGTAGGAGGGGGTGTGGCTCCAGAGAACCCCGCCTCTTCGCCGAGCGCTGGGACAAACCCCGCCCAGCAGCTGATGATGCAGCAGATGCTCCAAATGTTCGCAGGAGGGAATGCCTCGGTACTTACCACACATATCCTGTTTTCCCTCATTCTGTTTTACTGTTGATTGATTAGTTGATGATTGGTTGACTGATTTGATTGAGTGATTGTGACTGATCCTCCCCCTACAGAGCCAGACCCCGGAGGTGCAGTTCCAGCAGCAGCTGGAGCAGCTGGGTGCTATGGGCTTCATCAACCGAGAGGCCAACCTGCAGGCCCTCATCGCTACAGGAGGAGATGTCAACGCTGCCATCGAGAGACTGCTGGGCTCTCAGCCCTCATAAAGACACACTCACACACACACAGTTACGTATATAAGCATACGTCAATACAGACACACGCATACACACTATCCAGCTCTGGGTAGCAAGGGATAAACACACACACACATACTGTCTACAGAGAACCAAGAAGTGAAATGAACCGTCCCAAACCGACACAGATGAGACCCGGTCAGGATATGTACCATTCTAAACATCCACCGCAGCCTCCTGTCAGATCATGCCCCACCCCCATATCCCCTGTTCTTAGCCTCATCCACAGAGCTCTGCCCAGCAGAACCAGACTGACCAGACCATCTCAACAGAGGGGTGCGAAAGGGAAGGGGGCGAAAGGCACCCTCTCTTAAACAGAGATGCTTTATCCTACAAGATTCACTCATCCGTCTTCCTCTCTAATAAATCTGAGGGGTTTATTCAATGAGATGAGAGTTCAGAGTGCGCCAGATAGAAATGCATTCACTGCATTGCATAGAGCTGTTATGACGCATTTGTTTCCTGTCTATATGTTGCATTTCTGTCTACAGTGATGTGAACAATCCACCATTTTGACCAAACCCCTGATGTGCAGGGTATATGGAGAGGGGAGGAAGAGAGAATGACAAAACTATTTTGTCAATCTCACACGGATATCAGGCCCCAATCCCTTCCCCCTCTTTCCACGACTTTAACCGTCCAAAACCCTTTCTATTTATTGCTATTGCTGAAAAGAAAAGATCCCCCACACTTCCCTAAAATTGCAAAATTGTCATTCCAGATAGGATATATCCATCTCTTCTCAGCCGTGAGTTGTTCCCCCCAGGCTCCACGCACGGTGCCTTGTTTTCAATAAACCCCTTTAACAACAACCACTCCCATCAAATGGATGGATTTGATCAAACCCTGGCTAGTCAAATCAAATGAGTCTGCCGGTGTAGATTGACTTCACACAGGCGGTGCCACAAGATTGAGACCTTTGAGAAATGTCATGATAATCGTTAATGAAGGAAGAAATGTGTGGTTCTGAGGAAGACACAGAAAGACGAGACAGATTTCCTTTTCGTTTTAATCTGATTCATTATGTTTTTTAATTTGAGGTGTAAGTCGTACCTACCTATAGATAATCTGTTTTGTCTCATCGTTAAACAAAACTCTTCCTGGAAAATGTATGAATAAAATATTATGAAAAAAGGCTTTACATTTTTGGTATGGTGTGGCACCATACGTTGTTGTAAATTAGGTTCTTGCTTTTTGCTTTTATTTTAGCATTGTAGTTGTGGTAACCTTGGCAATGGCTTCCATAGCTGTGATTTGTCTGTTGGCCTCAGCTGAAAATCCATACCCAATTCAACATGTTTGAACTAACTTTTAACAGTACTGTACTACAAAATAAAACTAAGTTGGTCAATAAGAACCCTATTTCAAATTGTGACCATCCTGACTTGTAGTATGAAGGGAAATCTGTTTTTGCATGACAATGCCCCCGTGTAGAAAGCGAGGTCCATACAGAAATGGTTTGTCGAGATCGGTGTGGAAGAACTTGACTGGCCTGTACCGAGCCCTGACCTCAACCCCATCGAACACAGTTGAGATTAATTGGAACGCCGACTGCGAGCCAGGCCTCAACCCCCAACATAAGTGCCCCACGTCACTAATGCTCTTGTGGCATAGATATTATGAACAGTACCAGTCAAAAGTTTGGGCACACCTACAAGGTTTTTCATTATTTTTACTATTTTCTACATTGTAGAATAATAGTGAAAACATCAAAACTATGAAATAACACATGGATCATGTACAGAAGTAACCAAAAAAGTGTTAAAAGATTCTTCAAAGTAGCTACCCTTTGCCTTGATGACAGCTTTGCACACACTTGGCATTCTCTCAACCAGCTTCATGAGGTAGTCACCTGGAATGCATTTCAATTAACAGGTGTGCCTTATTAAAAAGTAAATTTGTGGAATTTCTTTCCTTAAAGCGTTTGAAACAAATCAGTTGTGTTGTGACATGGTAGGGGTGGTATACAGAAGATAGCCCATCAGACCCAGTTGACTTTTTCCACATTTTGTTACGTTACGGCCTTATTCTAAAATGTATTAAATGTGTTTTTTTCCCTCATCAAGCTACACACAATAGCCCGAAATGACAAAGCAAAAAATAAAAAACTGAAAAAAATACATTTACATAAGTATTCAGACCCTTTACTCAGTACTTTGTTGAAGCACCTTTGGCAGTTATTACAGCATCGAGTCTTCTTGGGTATGACGCTATAAGCTTGGCACACCTGTATTTGGGGAGTTTCTCCCATTCTTCTCTGCAGATCCTCTCAAGCTCTGTCAGGTGGGATGGAGAGCGTTGCTGCACAGCTATTTTCAGGTCTCTCCAGAGATGTTCAATCGGGTTCAAGTCCGGGCTCTGGCTGGGCCACTCAAGGACATTCAGAGACTTGTCCCGAAGCGTTGTCTTGGCTGTGTGCTTAGGGTCATTGTCCTGTTGGAAGGTGAATCTTCGCCCCAGTCTGAGGTCTTGAGCGCTCTGGAGCAGGTTTTCATCAAGGGTCTCTCTCTACTTTGCTCTGTTCATCTTTCCCCTTATCCTGACTAGTCTCCCAGTCCCTGCCGCTGAGTAGTGACTTCCGTCTGGCCACTCTACCATAAAGGCTTGATTGGTGGAGTGCTGCAGAGATGGTTGTCCTTCTGGAAGGTTCTCCCATCTCCAGAGTGACCATCAGGTTCTTGGGGACCTTTAATGCTGCAGAAAATGTTTGATACTCTTCCCCAGAGCTGTGCCTCGACACAATCCTGTCTCTGAGCTCTATGGACAATTCCTTCGACCTCATAGCTTGGTTTTTGCTCTGACATACACTGTCAACTGTGGGACATTATTTAGACAGGTGTGTGCCTTTCCAAATCATGTCCCATCAATTGAATTTACCACAGGTCGACTTCAATCAAGTTGTAGAAACATCTCAAGGATGATCAATGGAAACATGATGCATCTGAGCTCAATTTCGAGTCTCATAGTAAAGGGGCAGAATACTTACGTAAATAAGTGATTTCAGTTTCTTTTATTTTTTATAAAGATATATAATGGCAAATTTCTCAACCTATTTTTGCTTTGTCATTATGGGTTATTGTGTGTAGATTGCTGAGGAATTGTTTTATTTAATCCATTTTTGAATAACGTAACAAAATGTGGAATAAGTCAAGGGGTCTGAATACTTTCCGAATGCACTGTACATTGAGTGATCAACAGTATGGAAAACCTTTGTCAGGTCAATGAAGAGAGCAACAAAATGTTGCCTTTTATCCATACTGTTAACCACATAATTTATAACTAAGGATGCAGCAGTGCTATGACCTGGTCTAAAACCCGACTGATGTACATTTAGAATACATTTCAAAGGTAAGAAAGATCTTAGCTGAGAAAGAATCAAGGATTCAAATATTTTAGCTAGGAAAGAAAGTTTTTAAAAAGGCGGATAATTATTTAGGTCACAAGGGTCACCACCTTTGTGAAGGGGGAGCACACGGGCCGCCTTTCAAATCTTGGGGAAAGTACCATCAGGTTCTTGGGGATATAAAAATATGAGTTAATGATTCAGCAATCGGGGGGCAGAGAGCTGCAGCAAAAATGGATGAATCATATCAGTGCGAGTGGATATGGATACACATTATTGCAAATGCTGATCAATAAAATGTCTGTCAAGTAAATTGTTGAAATATAAACAAAAGATTCACTTGAAGTTGAAGGGTTAACTGTGGAGTCAGCTAGAGGCTGGCAGAGAAAAGAGCAGTTGATTGACTGACCGGGGTCAACTACATCACCGTTTCTCTCAAATAAAAGCCTGCCGAGATAAAAATGATGATTAAAAGCATAACTTATCCCATTCATCTCAGTTATGATGCCAGAGTCAGACAGAACTTGCTTAGGCAGGGAATATGAGGAATTTGTAAGCTTCAGTGCATTTACTGTTTTCCAACATTTTGAAGGATCACCAGCAGTCAGAGAGAGAGCTTAAAAAGTAGCTTGATTTAGCTTTTATAATCGAGATAGTACATCTGTTTCTCAATTGTCTGAAAAATTGCCAGTCCACTACGGAGTCAGTTTTCCTTGCTTTGTCCCAGGCCTGATTTCTCGTCTGAATGAGCTTAGATAACTTTGAAGAAAACCAAGGCTTCGATCTATCTCTGACTGTTAAAACCTTTTGTCAATAGGGGGAGCTGTTAGCACTTTTTTTTTTTTGACGTTGCCAAATTAAACTGCCTAGTACTCAATTCTTGCTCGTACAATATGCATATTATTGTTATTATTGGATAGAAAACACTCTCTAGTTTCTATAACCGTTGGAATTATGTCTCTGAGTGGAACAGAACTCATTCTACAGCACTTTTCCTGACAGGGAGTGAGATTTCAGAAATTTTGGCCTCTGGTCCCAGGTCAGTTTTAATGT